>NC_137609.1:56352840-56422840 GCF_963280865.1 Gymnoscopelus braueri
TCTATTGGTCAGTTAGTTCTGGTCTCTATTGGTCAGTTAGTTCTGGTCTCTATTGGTCAGTTAGTTCTGGTCTCTATTGGTCAGTTAGTTCTGGTCTCTATTGGTCAGACACACGTTGTCAGTGGTCAGTTAGTTCTGTCACAGTTATTACAGAATCCTCTATTCGCAATTATTTGAGAAAACCGCTATTATTTTTGCATAATCGTTTCCATGGTGAAAAATGTTCTTATTCTTTCAAACATTTTCAATAATAGTGCGATGCGACGCGCTGTGAGCTTGTAGATCGTCTATTTCCACTATTAATGTTTTCTTAAAAGTATAAAGTTATTAAATATATCAGTTATTTCTTTGTATATTCAGGTTATTGCTCATATCTTCACCTGTGTCACTTCAAAGCCTAAAAGCCAAACAGAAACGTTATTTTTATTCATATGTTCCATAATGTTCAACTTCAAATGCACGATTAAATCGTCACTATGATTTGTGTGACAATGAATGGTGAAGTGAAATGTCATAATGGTGAAGGCCCTATGGTGAGGTTTAATTCAGTTTGAATCCATGTGACCGGTCAACAAAATGTAATCTATGTAATCCATGTGACCAGTCAACAAAATGTAATCTATGTAATCTATGTAATCTATGTAATCTATGTGACAGTCAACAAAATGTAATCTATGTAATCTATGTAATCTATGTGACCAGTCAACAAGCGTCTGGATGAGTGGGTCACCCCGGACCGGCTGGACACCAAGAAGCTCCAGTTCCCCAAGAAGGAGGCCAAGACGCCCACCAAGAACGGCCTGTCTGAGTCCAGGCCCAGTTCACCTGAGAGAGAAGTAAGAACATGATATCTAAGAATAGAGATGCTAGGGTTGATATAAGAATAGAGATGCTAGGGTTGGTATAAGAATAGAGATGCTAGGGTTGATATAAGAATAGAGATGCTAGGGTTGATACAAGAATAGAGATGCTAGGGTTGGTATAAGAATAGAGATGCTAGGGTTGGTATAAGAATAGAGATGCTAGGGTTGATATAAGAATAGAGATGCTAGGGTTGATATAAGAATAGAGATACTAGGGTTGATATAAGAATAGAGATGCTAGGGTTGATATAAGAATAGAGATGCTAGGGTTGATATAAGAATAGAGATGCTAGGGTTGGTATAAGAATAGAGATGCTAGGGTTGGTATGAGAATAGAGATGCTAGGGTTGATATAAGAATAGAGATGCTAGGGTTGGTATAAGAATAGAGATGCTAGGGTTGGTATGAGAATAGAGATGCTAGGGTTGATATAAGAATAGAGATGCTAGGGTTGATATAAGAATAGAGATACTAGGGTTGATATAAGAATAGAGATGCTAGGGTTGATATAAGAATAGAGATGCTAGGGTTGATATAAGAATAGAGATGCTAGGGTTGATACAAGAATAGAGATGCTAGGGTTGGTATAAGAATAGAGATGCTAGGGTTGGTATAAGAATAGAGATGCTAGGGTTGATATAAGAATAGAGATGCTAGGGTTGATACAAGAATAGAGATGCTAGGGTTGGTATAAGAATAGAGATGCTAGGGTTGGTATAAGAATAGAGATGCTAGGGTTGATATAAGAATAGAGATGCTAGGGTTGATATAAGAATAGAGATACTAGGGTTGATATAAGAATAGAGATGCTAGGGTTGATATAAGAATAGAGATGCTAGGGTTGATATAAGAATAGAGATGCTAGGGTTGGTATAAGAATAGAGATGCTAGGGTTGGTATAAGAATAGAGATGCTAGGGTTGATATAAGAATAGAGATGCTAGGGTTGATATAAGAATAGAGATGCTAGGGTTGATATAAGAATAGAGATGCTAGGGTTGATATAAGAATAGAGATGCTAGGGTTGGTATAAGAATAGAGATGCTAGGGTTGGTATAAGAATAGAGATGCTAGGGTTGATATAAGAATAGAGATGCTAGGGTTGATATAAGAATAGAGATGCTAGGGTTGATATAAGAATAGAGATGCTAGGGTTGGTATAAGAATAGAGATGCTAGGGTTGATATAAGAATAGAGATGCTAGGGTTGATATAAGAATAGAGATACTAGGGTTGATATAAGAATAGAGATACTAGGGTTGATATAAGAATAGAGATGCTAGGGTTGATATAAGAATAGAGATGCTAGGGTTGGTATAAGAATAGAGATGCTAGGGTTGATATAAGAATAGAGATGCTAGGGTTGATATAAGAATAGAGATGCTAGGGTTGATATAAGAATAGAGATGCTAGGGTTGATATAAGAATAGAGATGCTAGGGTTGGTATAAGAATAGAGATGCTAGGGTTGATATAAGAATAGAGATGCTAGGGTTGGTATAAGAATAGAGATGCTAGGGTTGGTATAAGAATAGAGATGCTAGGGTTGGTATAATAATAGAGATGCTAGGGTTGATATAAGAATAGAGATGCTAGGGTTGATACAAGAATAGAGATGCTAGGGTTGGTATAAGAATAGAGATGCTAGGGTTGATATAAGAATAGAGATGCTAGGGTTGATATAAGAATAGAGATGCTAGGGTTGGTATAATAATAGAGATGCTAGGGTTGATATAAGAATAGAGATGCTAGGGTTGATACAAGAATAGAGCTGCTAGGGTTGATACAAGAATAGAGCTGCTAGGGTTGGTATAAGAATAGAGATGCTAGGGTTGATATAAGAATAGAGATGCTAGGGTTGATATAAGAATAGAGATACTAGGGTTGATATAAGAATAGAGATGCTAGGGTTGATATAAGAATAGAGATACTAGGGTTGATATAAGAATAGAGATGCTAGGGTTGATATAAGAATAGAGATGCTAGGGTTGGTATAAGAATAGAGATACTAGGGTTGATATAAGAATAGAGATGCTAGGGTTGATATAAGAATAGAGCTGCTAGGGTTGGTATAAGAATAGAGCTGCTAGGGTTGATATAAGAATAGAGATGCTAGGGTTGATATAAGAATAGAGATGCTAGGGTTGATATAAGAATAGAGATGCTAGGGTTGATATAAGAATAGAGATGCTAGGGTTGGTATAAGAATAGAGATGCTAGGGTTGGTATAAGAATAGAGATGCTAGGGTTGATATAAGAATAGAGATGCTAGGGTTGATACAAGAATAGAGATGCTAGGGTTGGTATAAGAATAGAGATGCTAGGGTTGGTATAAGAATAGAGATGCTAGGGTTGGTATAAGAATAGAGATGCTAGGGTTGGTATAAGAATAGAGATGCTAGGGTTGGTATAAGAATAGAGATGCTAGGGTTGGTATAAGAATAGAGATGCTAGGGTTGATATAAGAATAGAGATGCTAGGGTTGGTATAAGAATAGAAATGCTAGGGTTGGTATAAGAATAGAGATGCTAGGGTTGATATAAGAATAGAGATGCTAGGGTTGATATAAGAATAGAGATGCTAGGGTTGGTATAAGAATAGAGATGCTAGGGTTGGTATAAGAATAGAGATGCTAGGGTTGGTATAAGAATAGAGATGCTAGGGTTGGTATAAGAATAGAGATGCTAGGGTTGGTATAAGAATAGAGATGCTAGGGTTGGTATAAGAATAGAGATGCTAGGGTTGGTATAAGAATAGAGATGCTAGGGTTGGTATAAGAATAGAGATGCTAGGGTTGATATAAGAATAGAGATGCTAGGGTTGATATAAGAATAGAGATGCTAGGGTTGATATAAGAATAGAGATGCTAGGGTTGATATAAGAATAGAGATGCTAGGGTTGATATAAGAATAGAGATGCTAGGGTTGGTATAAGAATAGAGATGCTAGAGTTGGTATAAGAATAGAGATGCTAGGGTTGGTATAAGAATAGAGATGCTAGAGTTGGTATAAGAATAGAGATGCTAGGGTTGGTATAAGAATAGAGATGCTAGAGTTGATATAAGAATAGAGATGCTAGGGTTGGTATAAGAATAGAGATGCTAGGGTTGATATAAGAATAGAGATGCTAGGGTTGATATAAGAATAGAGATGCTAGGGTTGGTATAAGAATAGAGATGCTAGGGTTGATATAAGAATAGAGATGCTAGGGTTGATATAAGAATAGAGATGCTAGGGTTGGTATAAGAATAGAGATGCTAGGGTTGGTATAATAATAGAGATGCTAGGGTTGGTATAAGAATAGAGATGCTAGAGTTGGTATAAGAATAGAGATGCTAGAGTTGGTATAAGAATAGAGATGCTAGGGTTGATATAAGAATAGAGATGCTAGAGTTGGTATAAGAATAGAGATGCTAGAGTTGGTATAAGAATAGAGATGCTAGGTTTGATATAAGAATAGAGATGCTAGGGTTGATATAAGAATAGAGATGCTAGGGTTGGTATAAGAATAGAGATGCTAGGGTTGGTATAAGAATAGAGATGCTAGGGTTGATATAAGAATAGAGATGCTAGAGTTGATATAAGAATAGAGATGCTAGGGTTGATATAAGAATAGAGATGCTAGGGTTGGTATAAGAATAGAGATGCTAGGGTTGGTATAAGAATAGAGATGCTAGGGATGATCTAAGAATAGAGATGCTAGGGTTGATGATATAAGAATAGAGATGCTAGGGTTGGTATAAGAATAGAGATGCTAGGGTTGGTATAAGAATAGAGATGCTAGGGTTGGTATAAGAATAGAGATGCTAGGGTTGGTATAAGAATAGAGATGCTAGGGTTGGTATAAGAATAGAGATGCTAGGGTTGATATAAGAATAGAGATGCTAGAGTTGATATAAGAATAGAGATGCTAGGGTTGATACAAGAATAGAGATGCTAGGGTTGATATAAGAATAGAGATGCTAGGGTTGGTATAAGAATAGAGATGCTAGGGTTGGTATAAGAATAGAGATGCTAGGGTTGATATAAGAATAGAGATGCTAGAGTTGATATAAGAATAGAGATGCTAGGGTTGATATAAGAATAGAGATGCTAGGGTTGGTATAAGAATAGAGATGCTAGGGTTGGTATAAGAATAGAGATGCTAGGGATGATCTAAGAATAGAGATGCTAGGGTTGATGATATAAGAATAGAGATGCTAGGGTTGGTATAAGAATAGAGATGCTAGGGTTGGTATAAGAATAGAGATGCTAGGGTTGGTATAAGAATAGAGATGCTAGAGTTGATATAAGAATAGAGATGCTAGGGTTGGTATAAGAATAGAGATGCTAGGGTTGATATAAGAATAGAGATGCTAGGGTTGATATAAGAATAGAGATGCTAGGGTTGATATAAGAATAGAGATGCTAGAGTTGATATAAGAATAGAGATGCTAGGGTTGATATAAGAATAGAGATGCTAGGGTTGATATAAGAATAGAGATGCTAGGGTTGATATAAGAATAGAGATGCTAGGGTTGATATAAGAATAGAGATGCTAGGGTTGGTATAAGAATAGAGATGCTAGGGTTGGTATAAGAATAGAGATGCTAGGGTTGATATAAGAATAGAGATGCTAGGGTTGGTATAAGAATAGAGATGCTAGGGTTGATATAAGAATAGAGATGCTAGGGTTGATATAAGAATAGAGATGCTAGGGTTGATATAAGAATAGAAGAATGGTTTGTTTTCCAGAGAGAGAAGTGGTCTGAAGTGGGGGTGTTTTTTTTCACCTACAAATAAAACATGTATAAATCATAGCATACTGACCATATCAATTGAATAGAGTCAATACAATGAACACCTGGGGAACAACTGTTAAGTGTCAGTGACCATCTGACCAAGCATAAACCTGCTTTTATGAATGTCACTTAATCCCACTTTTTCTTCCTTTCCTTTCAGAGGAAGGGTCTAGATCTTAACCTACAATCTACCACTGCTCCTTCCAGAGGAAAGACCCTTCCCACTCCGGTACGTTCAATTCACCCATTCTATGGACTCATTATATTACTTATATTACTTATATTACTTATATTACTTATATTATATCATTCATGAGCCTCTTCATATTACTAATATTACTTATATTATATCATTCATGAGCCTCTTCATATTACTTATATTACTTATATTACTTATATTACTTATATTACTTAGGCAAACTCATTATTGGTTTATAGTGTCCAGTATTTAACCAGTATGTTGCTGTTTATTAGCACTGCACAACATTGAATTTACATTGAGCATAGTGACATTATGAACTGTAATGAGGCTACTTTAGGACACAGCAATGATGTCAAATGGTTATTACATCATTAATACATTGTGTCAACATAAACATGTCACTAACATGTAACAAATGTAACCGCTTTATAATGAGAAGAGAATGAGAAGAGGAAGGTAGTCAGTGTTTTGGGGTTAAAGGTTAAAGGTCTCTCTCTCTCTCTCAGAAGAGGAAGGTAGAGTCAGTGTTTTGGGGTTAAAGGTTAAAGGTCTCTCTCTCTCTCAGAAGAGGAAGGTAGAGTCAGTGTTTTGGGGTTAAAGGTTAAAGGTCTCTCTCTCTCTCAGAAGAGGAAGGTAGAGTCAGTGTTTTGGGGTTAAAGGTTAAAGGTCTCTCTCTCAGAAGAGGAAGGTAGAGTCAGTGTTTTGGGGTTAAAGGTTAAAGGTCTCTCTCTCTCTCAGAAGAGGAAGGTAGAGTCAGTGTTTTGGGGTTAAAGGTTAAAGGTCTCTCTCTCTCAGAAGAGGAAGGTAGAGTCAGTGTTTTGGGGTTAAAGGTTAAAGGTCTCTCTCTCTCTCAGAAGAGGAAGGTAGAGTCAGTGTTTTGGGGTTAAAGGTTAAAGGTCTCTCTCTCTCTCAGAAGAGGAAGGTAGAGTCAGTGTTTTGGGGTTAAAGGTTAAAGGTTAAAGGTCTCTCTCTCTCTCAGAAGAGGAAGGTAGAGTCAGTGTTTTGGGGTTAAAGGTTAAAGGTCTCTCTCTCAGAAGAGGAAGGTAGAGTCAGTGTTTTGGGGTTAAAGGTTAAAGGTCTCTCTCTCTCTCAGAAGAGGAAGGTAGAGTCGGTGTCCTTGGTGACCCAGGCGTCCCCGGTGACCTCTGTGACCTCGCTGCCCGGCTCGGCCGAGGCCGCCCAGGCCTCTGTGTTCCCCCCCGCCTTCAGCACCAAGAGAGAGAGAGAGGAGGAGCCTCTGGCCTCTCTCACTACGGTAACACTACAATACACACTATAATACACACTACACTACAATACACACTATAATACACACTCTGTAACACACACTACACTACAATACACACTATAATACACACTACACTACAATACACACTATAATACACACTTCAGCACCAAGAGAGAGAGAGAGGAGGAGCCTCTGGCCTCTCTCACTACGGTAACACTACAATACACACTCTGTAATACACACTATAATACACACTACACTACAATACACACTATAATACACACTCTGTAATACACACTACACTACAATACACACTCTGTAATACACACTATAATACACACTACACTACAATACACACTATAATACACACTCTGTAATACACACTACACTACAATACACACTCTGTAATACACACTATAATACACACTACACTACAATACACACTATAATACACACTACACTACACACTTCAGCACCAAGAGAGAGAGAGAGGAGGAGCCTCTGGCCTCTCTCACTACGGTAACACTACAATACACACTATAATACACACTACACTACAATACACACTATAATACACACTACACTACAATACACACTCTGTAATACACACTACACTACACACACTATAATACACACTACACTACAATACACACTATAATACACACTACACTACAATACACACTATAATACACACTCTGTAATACACACTACACTACAATACACACTATAATACACACTACACTACAATACACACTATAATACACACTCTGTAATACACACTACACTACAATACACACTATAATACACACTACACTACAATACACACTATAATACACACTCTGTAATACACACTACACTACAATACACACTATAATACACCCTACACTACAATACACACTTCAGCACCAAGAGAGAGAGAGAGAGGAGGAGCCTCTGGCCTCTCTCACTATGGTAACAACACTATAATACACACTACACTACAATACACACTATAATACACACACTGTAATACACACTATAATACACACACTGTAATACACACACTGTAATACACACTACACACAGTAAAGAACGCTAATGCCCTCTCAATGCCCTGCTTGAAGGCAGCGTTCCAGAGAATTGCCCCTTTCTTACTCTCCTGAACTTAATGCAGTATTTTATGTTTAAAGAATGTCTCTCTGTATAAATCCATGCCGTACGCCTCATCTCCAGTAAAGCTTCATTATACCTGATTGAGCGCTGTGTCGCGCACAGAATTATAGCAGATCTACAAGCTCACAACGCAGTGCGAGCTTGTATTTTCGATACGCGCAAGAAAGTATATGTCCACCCAATGGAACTGGCTGGGTGCGCACACACACACACACACACACACACACACACACACACACACACACACACACACACACACACACACACGTCCACTGAACGAGAACACACACACATACACGTCCACTGAACGAGGCGAACACACACACGCACACACACACACACACACACACACACAGAGTCTTACGCTATTGTGGTAATCAAAGTATTCTCACAGGTCAGCAGGTCATTGTGTGTGCAGCCTCACTTAGCCAGACAACTATTCCACAATCCTCCATTACTATAGAGTCTGGACCTAAAGAAATAGAAACTCATCATGTGACCTGTAACGTAGGATCATTGATTTAGCTGGTTGGGAAGTGGTGACCACTGTGGCTCATGGGTAAGAATGCAGAGAGGCTTATTTGAGGGTGTTTGAGGGTGTTTATTATAATAACCTTGGTTACAGAAAGTACTGTTCAACACAGTTCCATGTTGCAAATAAACGATAAAGTCTCTTCAGTGATATAGTCCAAAACACGATCAAAACAAGTAATAATATGTCAGGCATAAAAGTAGCTCTTCACTCCTCAAAGGCTCCAAACATACTGAGCTGCCTGCCTAAAGCCCAAACTGATTAAACACACCTGGGCTTAACGCTAATTAGCTGCCAGTCCCTCTCTCTAGGCTGAACATAATCATCAATTAAGTGACACGATACACGTAAGGTCAAAGTGACCCACCTAGCTAAATAGACAGGGATCCATCATCACATGACCCTCTCTCTGTCTCCTTTGATCACATGACCCTCTCTCTGTCTCCTTTGATCACATGACCCTCTCTCTGTCTCCTTTGATCACATGACCCTCTCTCTGTCTCCTTTGATCACATGACCCTCTCTCTGTCTCCTTTGATCATGTGACCCTCTCTCTGTCTCCTCTGCAGCAACAGAACGGCACGGCCCGGCGCCTCATCCCCTCACAGCCTGGCAGGAAGAGGAAAGCTAACTGCGGCGGAACGGATGAGGTACGTTCCTGTAGGAGGTCCTCTCTGCACCCACACTTTACCATAGTAACAGATGAGGTACGTTCCTGTAGGAGGTCCTCTCTGCACCCACACTTTACCATAGTAACAGATGAGGTACGTTCCTGTAGGAGGTCCTCTCTGCACCCACACTTTACCATAGTAACAGATGAGGTACGTTCCTGTAGGGCAGGGGTGCCCACACTTTTTTTGACTGGAGAACTACCTTTAATATAATCTCTCAAGAACAGATTCTGCTCTGCGTTGGAATCTGTCGTGAAGGTTCGTCATAACGTGTACGCACTGTGTGGGCGTGCCTTCAGATCAGGAAGCAGGCCGCGCTTTACCCAATCAAATGTAGTGGGCGGGATTTACGTGTCCGCTGATCCTTCCCTACTCGAAACAAGCCGAAACTAATTTAACAATAGCGTCCGCGGAGCAGACAAAACCACGGAAAGATATTCACATTTTAACTTGCTCTTTCATCATAGAAACAAGTGGGCTTATAACCAAAACGATCCATGTTCTCTTGGAGAAGTGGTGTTAGTGTTCCGTGTAGAAATATTGTTAGTGGGAATTAAAACATAGTCGCACCACCGGAAGTGGAGCGTGAAGGCAGACCAAAACCCTGGTTTCCTTTGCGCACGGGTGCTACGTCGCCATTGTCCCAGAGCCAGTGAGAGATAGTACAAACAGCAGAGGGCGCTGTTTTTCATTCTCACTGGCTCTGGGTTCCCAGATTGCCTTTAATATGACCAGCTCAACATCATCTACCAACACATTTAGTTTTATCCCATTGCTGAAAGTACCTGAGGGGGCTTTGAAATAGCGGCGCTGGTGTTACATGATTTGATTGATTTTTCTTTATTAAAGTGTCATGCTTCTGAAGGAAGCCCAGCCCATATGGACTTACAGGACACTAGCATTTCATTTGACAAACGATGAACCGACATAATAATTCAAAAACAATAAACAAACAAATAACAAACTAAATCACTCAAGCTTCATGCCCATGGCAGATTACATAAATACAGCTTAAAATACAACATTGGGACTGTTACCTCACATCTTAACAGAGGAAACAGAGGGTAAAATGGAATGGGAAACAGAGGGTAAAATTGAATTGGTAGTTGTTTTTTCTTAATTTATATATACATATATAACTTTGTAAAGCTGCTGACGTCTGCACACAACACTCTTGAGAACAAAGCATTGCATTGTGGGTTTACCTAGAAGCCGTGAGGTCAGTGAGCTGACGGGCCCTTCTCCATGTCAATCAATCAAGTCACCTTAATTCAATTGGCAGATGCCACATCCTTTTTAGGGGCGTGTCATGTCATGTGGTCTACCTGCCTTTTTAGGGGCGTGTCATGTCATGTGGTCTACCTGCCTGCACAGCCTGTGTGAACTACTGCAGATCACCTTCTACCTTTTGGGCACCCCTGCTGTAGGTGTCCTCTCTGCACTCACACTTTAACATAAGAACATAGGAACATAATAAAGGAACATAGAAACATGTGAGGTACGTACCTGTAGGAGGTCCCAATCTGCACTCACACTTTACCAACAAATCCATGAGAACGTCATCACAGCTTCAAGGATTTGGTTTTCTCTCAACAGTAGCAACGTTCTTCTAATCTGTACGCAGTTCCCCCAACCATATAAAACTTCTATCAAGGGAAAGTTCCATGAAATATCAAGGATGCCGGAACCCAGAGTCTTCTTAACAGAGAGTCTCAGGATTTCTTTGAGAGAGTTTGTGTTTTCAACCCGTTGTGTCCAGGCCTAACGAGGCTATCATGTGCTTTCAACAGCAGCTATTAAAAAAAAAGTGAAGTCTCTGATGCTGGGTGCTCACTCATTGGACTCGTGTAATTCAAAAAAAATCTTGGATTTTAATGACCTAAAATTCTCTGAATTCAATGACTTTGAGGGTTAACCCTTAATGTGACTGTTGGTTAACGCCTCCTTTTCTTCCTTTCAATTCAGAGGAAGAGTCTAGATCTCAACCTACAATCTACCACTGCTCCTTCCAGAGGCAAAACCCTCCCCACTCCGGTACCGTCACATTCTGGACTAATATTACTCTTTAGGCAAACTCCACTAATTGGTTTAATAGTGTGGCTTGAGTTAGACCAGTGGTTCCCAAACGCCGGGTCGGGACCCCTGGGGGGGGGGGGGGGGGTCCCCAAATAATTTTGTCGGGTCCCCAGATGATTAGCTTATTGTGCAACATTGTTTTCTCACTCGACAGTTAACAAACATACAGTGTATACAGTGTATCTGCACATTTATAAAGTGACAATTTAATGACTTTTAAGACCTTTTTAATACAGTTAAAATGTAATACATAAATAAAACTAATAATAAGACCATTACTACCTCAAAAGTAACCAACAAACTATACTATGAAAAATTGGCCAATTTGTCAAATTACGTAAGAAAGTAAGAAAGAAAGAGGCCACATTTGTGAAAATAGCCGATCTACAAGCTTGTAGATCTGCTATTTTCACAATATTCATATGTGGAACCGACTCAAACTAAATGTAATGCCTCAACTCCTACGATTCCAAGTGCTTGTCAGGGTGGGGGGTCCCCAGTTCAAATATGATTATTTTGGGGGGTCCCCAGTTCAAATATGATTATTTTGGGGGGTCCCCAGTTCAAATAATGATTTATTTTGGGGGGTCCCCAGTTCAAATAGTGATTTATTTTGGGGGGTCCCCAGTTCAAATAATGATTTATTTTGGGGGGTCGCGAGCTGAAAAGTTTGGGAACCCCTGATTCAGAGAGCCATGGTTATTAAACAGTCACAGTCCTATATAATATAATGGGGCAACTTGCATTTTGTGTATTCTTGTTATTTGTGAAGGCACTCCTAACACTATAGAACATAGCAGTGGCGGCCATTTTGTGGTTCCACGGATAAAAAGCCCATTCTTTTTTTTCCCCATCGAGATTTCCGAAAATATTTACATAAATGTATTAAGCCTGGAACCAAGCCACCCTCCTGGTGAATCATGACCATACAACATTTGATTATGTGTCAAAACATATTTTAATATTTAATTATATTATAAAATATGTTTAATAAATACCCTTTTCTTTGGCGTTTTCAAATATTTTTTGACACAGAATCAAATGTTTTATGGTCATGATTCACCAGGAACCTGGATGGCTGTGGTTCCAGGTTTAAAAAAAAATTATATAAATATTTCCGACTCTATCTTTGGAACCACAAAATGTCCGCCACTGCTATACTCTATAGCCAGTGTGCCCAGCATTTGACTAGTATGTTATTGTATGTTAGGGGCTGCTCAAAATATTACAATTACATTTGGACATAGCGTGTTCAATTCTTATTCACTTACTTGATCATCAATGTGCTTTAGCTAGTTTGGTTTTACACCCACACCATGCACATGCCTCTCTTACAGACTGCCTTGCTTGCAGAAACCAAAAAGTGGAAGAGCCAATTAAGGTTTAGCGATATGGAAAAATATTCTGATCGACCATCGTCGGCCCAACGATCGCAGATTGACGATATATTCGCGCTAGAAAAGCAACAATGTGAGAACAGTCTCCCCAGTCCTTTAAGCTTGAGTTATACTTCGACGCACAGCGGGTTGCGCGTCGAAAATGGCGCACTTTTCAAGCTCACACGCGTCCGCGGGCTCACACTGCGAGGTACGTACGTACCTTCCTGCCTACCTACCTACGTACCTACCTACGTACCTACCTACGTACCTACGTACGTACCTTTCTACCTACCTACCTACGTACCTACCTACCTACCTACGTACGTACCTTTCTACCTACCTACCTACCTACCTACCCACCCACCTACCTACCTACGTACGTACCTTCCTACCTATGTACCTACATACCTACCTACTTACGTACCTACCTACCTACCTACCTACGTACGTACCTTCCTACCTACCTCCCTACGTACCTACCTACGTACGTACCTACCTACCTACCCACCCACCTACCTACCTACCTACGTACGTACCTTCCTACCTATGTACCTACATACCTACGTACGTACCTACCCACCCACCTACCTACCTACCTACGTACCTTCCTACCTATGTACCTACATACCTACTTACGTACCTACCTACCTACCTACCTCCCTATGTACCTACCTACGTACCTACCCACCCACCTACCTACCTACCTACCTACGTACCTACCCACCCACCTACCTACATACCTACCTACGTACCTACCCACCCACCTACCTACCTACATACCTACCTACATACCTACGTACCTACCTACCCACCCACCTACCTACCTACCTACGTACGTACCTACCTACCTACCTACCTACGTACCTACCTACCTACCTACCTACCTGCCTACGTACCTACCTACCTACGTACGTACCTTCCTACCTACCTACCTGCCTACGTACCTACCTACCTACGTACGTACCTTCCTACCTACCTACCTACGTACCTACCTACCTACGTACGTACCTTCCTACCTACCTACCTGCCTACGTACCTACCTACGTACGTACGTACCTACCCACCCACCTACCTACCTACCTACCTACGTACCTACCTACCTACGTACGTACCTTCCTACCTACCTACCTGCCTACGTACCTACCTACCTACGTACGTACCTTCCTACCTACCTACCTACCCACCTACCTACCTACGTACGTACCTTCCTACCTACCTACCTACCTACATACCTACCTACCTCCCTACCTACCTACTTACGTACCTACCTACCCACCTACCTACCTACCCACCTACCTACGTACCTACCGGGGAGGGGACTGAGTTTTGTAGCCTAGACTGACTTGTTGGAAATAAGCGCAACAAGAGCGTGCCATCATCATCAATCATCATTAGAATGGCCCAAATTGATTAACATTTGGCGCATGCTTTGTATTGCGCTTTGCATTTGGCGAGGAGGCAGAACATTAGGATACATTTATTTTCTTATTTTTACTGTTCTGTAGAAGACACATGATGACGAAATATGCGGAGCTCGCATGATTTAAAGTCATCGCCTCCCTGTTCGTTCACCTTCACTCACAGAAGCAAAACAAACCTGTGTGTGAGTGTGAGTGTGTGTGTGTGTGTGTCGCTCTGTGCAGGGCAGACTAAAGATACTCTCCCTGCCTTGCTCAATCAAACTTCATGTCATTCACCAACTCCGTCAAAAGTCAAGTAATGACAATTGAAAGTGAATCCTACTCTATGCATTGCACTCCTTTATAAATGAGCTTGCAACATTGCCACATTCAAAAAAGTATCCAGAAAAGCAGCTCCTCAGACAAAAGTAGTATATTCCATGGAAGCAGATAGGAACAACACTTGTAAGCATAATATTTTAAATCCCTTTAGAGAGAGTAAAACCCACATGAATAAACCGGAGTTTAGCATATTAGTTCACTTAGCATTTACATATGATATTTGTTTTCCTTGAAATAATAGAAAGGCAGAGAGTTTGCTTTTTTTGCCTTGAAAATAATGAAAGGCAGACTGTTGCAGAGCTAACTCACTCACTCAAGGACCACTACATTGATATGTATTATTGATTTCTGACCGCATGAGACTGTGTAGCACTTTGAGATTTATCTCAATGTAAAGTGCATTATTATTATTATTTATATGCTTGCTTTTACAGCAAAAGCTAATCAAAGAGCAAAAACTAAGAACACTACGTGCGAATACGCTAGTGTAAGCTACGCATTCATGCTGCGAGGAGAGAGCGCTAACGCTGTCTTCACCAGCAGAAAGGTTGAAACCAGAACCAACAAAGGTTTTGGAAATCAAGCTTCAAACTACTGGTAGCTCCACCAATAGAGGCCGCATGCGTACGCTGCCTGTACCAGCACAGACAGGTTAATAAACAAAACAAGCTATACACAATAGCTGTTGATAAAGGCTTGAGCTACAAACTACTGGTAGCTACATCAAATAGAGGCCATATGCTGGGGGGAGGGCACGTGTTCGCTGCCTGTACCAGCGAGGCTAATAACAACAAGACAAGCTACACACAATAGCTGTTAACAAAAGCTTGAACGCTGCTATTAAGCTCTATACAATATATATATATATATGGCTTATGGCTTTCACTATAAATAAAAGACATCACATGGATGCACCTGGGACGTGTCATCAGTGTTGTAGCCTGGGGTCGACGGGTGTTTCGGGTCTCACAACAACATACACCCTCACCCAGGTGACCCAGCCGAGGTTGATCAAGCCCCGACTTACGTCCCAGTAGCTACTGTACCCACGGTCAGTCCTCTGAGGACAAGACGGGGCTACTCAGTCTGCTTCTCCGGAACTACTCTGCCGGGACCGGGGGGGAGGAGAGGCTCTGGCACGTGGAGGGACTAGACTCTGTGGGTGTGGCCTCCTGTCAGGGCCCCTCCTCCGTCTCACCAGGACCTGAGCGTTGCACCAGACTCCCCCCGATCCAAACATTTCACTCCGGCGTGATGCTCCACTTGCGGCTTGCCTGAAAGGACCTCCTTAAAGGTCGCACCGTTGGTTTGTTGGGCTTCTTCCTCGCTAGCAAAGGCTTATCAAAAAGCAACAATAAAAAATGTATTTTTATTTTATGTTTTTATTTATTTTTATCCCGCGGTAATCTCTCAAGAACAGATTCAGAGCTGATCTACTGAATCTGTCGGGAGCCTCGTTCAGAACGTGTGAGCGTTAGCCTACCAAGTGGGCGTGCCTTCAGATCAGGAAGCAGGCCGTGCTTTACCCAATCAAATGTAGTGGGCGGGATTTACATCTGCGCGCTCCCTTCCCACTGAAAACAAACCGAAACTCATTTAACGACAGCGTCCTCTGAGCAGACAAAACCACGGAAAGTTAGTAACATTTTAACTTGCTCTTTCATCATAGAAACAGGTGGGCTTAGAACCTAAACCATCCATGTTCTTTAGGAGAAATGGTGTTAGTGTTCCGTGGGGAGATATTGTTAGTGGGAATGAAAACATAGGCGCACCACCAAAAGTGGAGGGCTGAGGGCAGACCAAAACGCGGTGCCAATTATCTAAGTGATCCTGGGCGCTACACTCCCCCCACCAGCCTAGGTAGCCCAGGACCAAGCTCATCCCTCCTTCAATGCATGAGAGCCAACTGACCTTCTTGTCACCTGACGGGGGGGAGTTTCCCCGGTAGGACGTAGCGCGTGGAAGGAACAACACGTTATTCCAACCAGTTCCTTTCCCCTCCATCAGGCGCCCCGGCTGACCAGGGGGAGGCAGTATAGAGATCAGGATTACTACATGTTTTTGTGAGGGTATTAACTACCCTAGGAGACACGGGGAGAACATGCAAACTCCACACAGAAAGGCCCTTTCACCAACCCCACCTAGGGTATGGGCACTGACGTGGAGGAGAGGACAATCATTATTCTATGATACAAACTCAAATATAATTTGAAAGTCATCTTAGTGCGGATACTACTGCTAACAACAGTAACCTATTTTGTCCGTAGAGGGAAACGAGACCCTCATTACCGGCGAAAGAGATCGGACGCCAAAGCGTCCACGTGAAATAAACTCCGCTCATAGAGGAGATAAATAAGTCGCAGCTCCTGGAGGGCCACTCCGACCGATACGGCCACGGAGCTACTAGCGACTTAAATAATAAGATAGGTTGCATAATAATGCATTGTATAATAATGCATTGTATAATAATGCATTGCTGCTCACTGCAAAGTTTGCAATCTCTGCGCGCAAGCCTCTGCAGTTCATTGGAGCGACCTATATCGCAATACAAGGCTCTGGCGGCCGCCATAGAAGGCAAGCTGCCACTCAAAGTGACAAGGCCTACTGGCCAATCACAGCGCGTTGACTACTGGCCAATCACAGCGTGTCTAACTGACTAGTTGCTGCGCGGCTGCCTCTTACCAAAAGACCCGCCTCCACCTGCCTCTACGTACCGAACGTCCCCTTCTCTAAAATGGCTCCTGAAATACAGATGCCTCGGAGCCGGCAACCTCTCCCCCCCCTGTCGCCCCCTACAGGACTCTCAGGACAGCTCTAGTTAAAACCCAAATAAAGAGCCTCTCTCTCCTCTGTCGCCCCCTACAGGACTCTCAGGACAGCTCTAGTTAAAACCCAAATAAAGAACCTCTCTCTCCTCTGTCGCCCCCTACAGGACTCTCAGGACAGCTCTAGTTAAAACCCAAATAAAGAACCTCTCTCTCCTCTGTCGCCCCCTACAGGACTCTCAGGACAGCTCTAGTTAAAACCCAAATAAAGAGCCTCTCTCTCCTCTGTCGCCCCCTACAGGACTCTCAGGACAGCTCTAGTTAAAACCCAAATAAAGAGCCTCTCTCTCCTCTGTCGCCCCCTACAGGACTCTCAGGACAGCTCTAGTTAAAACCCAAATAAAGAACCTCTCTCTCCTCTGTCGCCCCCTACAGGACTCTCAGGACAGCTCTAGTTAAAACCCAAATAAAGAACCTCTCTGTCGCCCCCTACAGGACTCTCAGGACAGCTCTAGTTAAAACCCAAATAAAGAACCTCTCTGTCGCCCCCTACAGGACTCTCAGGACAGCTCTAGTTAAAACCCAAATAAAGAACCTCGCTCTCCCTCTGTCGCCCCCTACAGGACTCTCAGGACAGCTCTAGTTAAAACCCAAATAAAGAACCTCTCTCCCTCTGTCGCCCCCTACAGGACTCTCAGGACAGCTCTAGTTAAAACCCAAATAAAGAGCCTCTCTCTCCTCTATCGCCCCCTACAGGACTCAGGACAGCTCTAGTTAAAACCCAAATAAAGAACCTCGCTCTCCCTCTGTCGCCCCCTACAGGACTCTCAGGACAGCTCTAGTTAAAACCCAAATAAAGAACCTCTCTGTCGCCCCCTACAGGACTCAGGACAGCTCTAGTTAAAACCCAAATAAAGAACCTCGCTCTCCCTCTGTCGCCCCCTACAGGACTCTCAGGACAGCTCTAGTTAAAACCCAAATAAAGAACCTCTCTGTCGCCCCCTACAGGACTCAGGACAGCTCTAGTTAAAACCCAAATAAAGAACCTCTCTCCCTCTATCGCCCCCTACAGGACTCTCAGGACAGCTCTAGTTAAAACCCAAATAAAGAGCCTCTCTCCCTCTATCGCCCCCTACAGGACTCTCAGGACAGCTCTAGTTAAAACCCAAATAAAGAACCTCTCTCCCTCTGTCGCCCCCTACAGGACTCTCAGGACAGCTCTAGTTAAAACCCAAATAAAGAACCTCTCTCTCCTCTGTCGCCCCCTACAGGACTCTCAGGACAGCTCTAGTTAAAACCCAAATAAAGAACCTCTCTGTCGCCCCCTACAGGACTCTCAGGACAGCTCTAGTTAAAACCCAAATAAAGAACCTCGCTCTCCCTCTGTCGCCCCCTACAGGACTCTCAGGACAGCTCTAGTTAAAACCCAAATAAAGAACCTCTCTCCCTCTGTCGCCCCCTACAGGACTCTCAGGACAGCTCTAGTTAAAACCCAAATAAAGAGCCTCTCTCTCCTCTATCGCCCCCTACAGGACTCTCAGGACAGCTCTAGTTAAAACCCAAATAAAGAACCTCTCTCCCTCTGTCGCCCCCTACAGGACTCTCAGGACAGCTCTAGTTAAAACCCAAATAAAGAGCCTCTCTCTCCTCTATCGCCCCCTACAGGACTCAGGACAGCTCTAGTTAAAACCCAAATAAAGAACCTCTCTCTCCTCTGTCGCCCCCTACAGGACTCTCAGGACAGCTCTAGTTAAAACCCAAATAAAGAACCTCGCTCTCCCTCTGTCGCCCCCTACAGGACTCTCAGGACAGCTCTAGTTAAAACCCAAATAAAGAACCTCTCTGTCGCCCCCTACAGGACTCTCAGGACAGCTCTAGTTAAAACCCAAATAAAGAGCCTCTCTCTCCTCTATCGCCCCCTACAGGACTCAGGACAGCTCTAGTTAAAACCCAAATAAAGAACCTCGCTCTCCCTCTGTCGCCCCCTACAGGACTCTCAGGACAGCTCTAGTTAAAACCCAAATAAAGAGCCTCTCTCTCCTCTGTCGCCCCCTACAGGACTCTCAGGACAGCTCTAGTTAAAACCCAAATAAAGAACCTCTCTGTCGCCCCCTACAGGACTCAGGACAGCTCTAGTTAAAACCCAAATAAAGAACCTCTCTCCCTCTATCGCCCCCTACAGGACTCTCAGGACAGCTCTAGTTAAAACCCAAATAAAGAACCTCTCTCCCTCTATCGCCCCCTACAGGACTCTCAGGACAGCTCTAGTTAAAACCCAAATAAAGAGCCTCTCTCCCTCTATCGCCCCCTACAGGACTCTCAGGACAGCTCTAGTTAAAACCCAAATAAAGAACCTCTCTCCCTCTGTCGCCCCCTACAGGACTCTCAGGACAGCTCTAGTTAAAACCCAAATAAAGAACCTCTCTCCCTCTGTCGCCCCCTACAGGACTCTCAGGACAGCTCTAGTTAAAACCCAAATAAAGAACCTCTCTCTCCTCTGTCGCCCCCTACAGGACTCTCAGGACAGCTCTAGTTAAAACCCAAATAAAGAACCTCTCTCCCTCTATCGCCCCCTACAGGACTCTCAGGACAGCTCTAGTTAAAACCCAAATAAAGAACCTCTCTCTCCTCTGTCGCCCCCTACAGGACTCTCAGGACAGCTCTAGTTAAAACCCAAATAAAGAACCTCTCTCTCCTCTGTCGCCCCCTACAGGACTCTCAGGACAGCTCTAGTTAAAACCCAAATAAAGAACCTCTCTCCCTCTATCGCCCCCTACAGGACTCTCAGGACAGCTCTAGTTAAAACCCAAATAAAGAACCTCTCTCCCTCTATCGCCCCCTACAGGACTCTCAGGACAGCTCTGATGGCATCCCCACGGCGCCCCGTATGACGGGCAGCCTGGTGTCGGACCGCAGCCACGACGACATCGTGACGCGCATGAAGAACATCGACTGCATCGAGCTGGGGCGCCACCGCCTCAAGCCCTGGTACTTCTCCCCTTACCCCCAGGAGCTGACCGCCCTGCCCATCCTCTACCTCTGTGAATTCTGCCTCAAGTACCTCAAGAGCCTCAAGTGTCTGCAGAGACACCTGGTGAGATATACGTTTATCATCATACTAATAATAATAATAATAACTAGAAAATATTGTTCCTGCAGAAACAATGTGGGCTCGCTTTAAAGCCAAAAAACTGTAGTTATTAAAGAGACAAATTCAGTTTGACTTGGTATCTCTGTCTTTGTGTTGTGTGTGGGTGAAGACTTGGTATCTCTGTCTTTGTGTTGTGTGTGGGTGAAGACTTGGTATCTCTGTCTTTGTGTTGTGTGTGGGTGAAGACTTGGTATCTCTGTCTTTGTGTTGTGTGTGGGTGAAGACTTGGTATCTCTGTCTTTGTGTTGTGTGTGGGTGAAGACTTGGTATCTCTGTCTTTGTGTTGTGTGTGGGTGAAGACTTGGTATCTCTGTCTTTGTGTTGTGTGTGGGTGAAGACTTGGTATCTCTGTCTTTGTGTTGTGTGTGGGTGAAGACTTGGTATCTCGGTCTTTGTGTTGTGTGTGGGTGAAGACTTGGTATCTCTGTCTTTGTGTTGTGTGTGGGTGAAGACTTGGTATCTCTGTCTTTGTGTTGTGTGTGGGTGAAGACTTGGTATCTCTGTCTTTGTGTTGTGTGTGGGTGAAGACTTGGTATCTCTGTCTTTGTGTTGTGTGTGGGTGAAGACTTGGTATCTCGGTCTTTGTGTTGTGTGTGGGTGAAGACTTGGTATCTCTGTCTTTGTGTTGTGTGTGGGTGAAGACTTGGTATCTCTGTCTTTGTGTTGTGTGTGGGTGAAGACTTGGTATCTCTGTCTTTGTGTTGTGTGTGGGTGAAGACTTGGTATCTCTGTCTTTGTGTTGTGTGTGGGTGAAGACTTGGTATCTCTGTCTTTGTGTTGTGTGTGGGTGAAGACTTGGTATCTCGGTCTTTGTGTTGTGTGTGGGTGAAGACTTGGTATCTCTGTCTTTGTGTTGTGTGTGGGTGAAGACTTGGTATCTCTGTCTTTGTGTTGTGTGTGGGTGAAGACTTGGTATCTCTGTCTTTGTGTTGTGTGTGGGTGAAGACTTGGTATCTGTCTTTGTGTTGTGTGTGGGTGAAGACTTGGTATCTCGGTCTTTGTGTTGTGTGTGGGTGAAGACTTGGTATCTCTGTCTTTGTGTTGTGTGTGGGTGAAGACTTGGTATCTCTGTCTTTGTGTTGTGTGTGGGTGAAGACTTGGTATCTCTGTCTTTGTGTTGTGTGTGGGTGAAGACTTGGTATCTCTGTCTTTGTGTTGTGTGTGGGTGAAGACTTGGTATCTCTGTCTTTGTGTTGTGTGTGGGTGAAGACTTGCCTCCGGTTGATCAGATTGGGAGAACCTGTTATCACTCTCCTAATTGTCATCAGTTAAACACCTGCTTGAATAGCTAAGGGGATGGAGGGGTATAGGGGGCAGGAGTTATGGGTGCAGGGTGCTTCCCCCTGGCTCCAGTGAGCTTGTAGATTAGATATTTACTATGGATTAGTGTGTGTGTGTGTGTGTGTGTGTGTGAGAGAGAGAGGGGGGGTATGGGGTGGAGGGAGTTGTGTGGGGTTATGTTGACCAATACACACACCATTAGTGTTAAATTGGAGCTTGAAATTTACACAATTATTGCCATCAATATTTAACCCACCGATGGAGGAGGAAACCATGCAAGGCACCTGCTCATCCGGAGCAATTAGGGGTTCAGCATCTTGTTCAAAGACACTTCCACACTAATTCTAGGGGAGCCCGGGATCGAACTGTGAACCTCTCAGTTGCCACCCGGCCGCTCTACAGGCCACTCTACCCCTGAGCCACTGCCGGTCTGCCGCCACCTCTACTCACACTTTCCAAAGACTGTCAAGCTTTTTCCAAAATAGCAGATCTACAAGCTCATCACGCATCACATTGTAGATCGGCTTTTCTTTTGTATAGTTTGTATGACAGAGGGGGGTATGTCATGTGACAGAGGGGGGTATGTCATGTGACAGAGGGGGGTATGTCATGTGACAGAGGGGGGTATGTCATGTGACAGAGGGGGGTATGTCATGTGGAGTATGGGGTGTATGAGTGTCTGTGTGTGTGTGGGGGGGGGGGGGTCACATTGTAGATCGGCTGTATGTGGTTACTCTAGGTTTTGTATTAATAGTAAAATCTGCAAAGTAACAAGTAACTAAAGCTGTCAAATGCTGTCATTGTAGTGGAGTAGAAGTAACAAAAATGGAAAGGAAAGAAAAAGGACTGTGTATTGTAAGCACTTGCATAGTACTTGAGTAAATATACTTAGCTACTTTTGCCAATGACTGACAGATTAGGTAGCACCAGATGCACTGATTGCTAGAGTGTGTAGGTGCATGGTTTTATATAGCCCTGGTTCAGAGCGTTAGTGAGTTCCCTCTAACGCCCTGGAAGACCCCTCGCTCTACGCATGTACAAGGAATTCCACTGCCCTGCCAGCGCTCAAGAGTAGTGAAAATAAACTAAACCATTTCGCTGGCGGAATGGTTTAGTTTATATGTCAGCGAGACGGAAATTATTTTTATTACTCCACAGTGCCCTCTACAGATCTGGAGGATTTGCTTACCATCAACCAAAATCTGTAGAGGGCACTGTGGAGTAATAAAAATAATTTCCGTCTCGCTGACATATTTTATTTTCTGCCCAAAAAGTGTATTTTACAGAGTAGGTGGGGTGCTGAGCGGCCCGCGCATTCAGAGAATAGACTTTCAACAACACAAAACAGCCTTTGCTTCGGTGAGTAGCGAAATGGTTGAGTTTATTTTCACTACTCTTGAGCGCTGGCAGGGCAGTGGAATTCCTTGTACATGCGTAGAGCGAGGGGTCTTCCAGGGCGTTAGAGGGAACTCACTAACGCTCTGAACCAGGGCTAGGTTTTATATGAATGGTCTTAACTAAAAGTGTATACATCACACAGCTTAGTTAATTGGAGAGCAGACCCGTGCGATCTTGGTGATGTAAAAAACATGTCTGTAGTGTAAAAAATGCGGCCACAGTGATTTTACGAAAAGTCCTTCTCTCTCTAGGGGTTTTCAGTTGAAATAACATTGACTTTCCCATTGACTTTTTGGGGTGTTTTAAAGTTAAATATTTCTAAAACTACAAATGATTTCAAAAAGAAAAGTACAAGCACCCGTGTCCACAGTAAGCTGGATTTTTTACAGTTTGAATGGAGTTTCTAAGTGAAAGTATGTAGGAGTAGTTAGGTGCCAAACTTTTGCGGAGAATAATAAAGAAATAGTGACTATCAATAGTGTGTATTATTGTGGGCTCGCTGCTGCTGCAGCGAGCCCACAATAATAATAATAATAATATCTAGTATTTATATAGTGCTTTTCTGAGTGCCCAAAGACTCTTTACATGAGTTGGGGGGACATGAGAAAACAACAAAGAAAAACTACTTTATTAGGGTCAAAAGAAAAGGCTTTTACTCCAATACAATTATTGTAAACTTTAGTTACTAGTTACTTTGTAGTTTTGATTATTATTACAAAACATGCATTAACCACTTCAGCCCTATATACAATTCGGTCATTTGAAAATAGCAGATCTACAAGTTCACAATGTGTCGCGATGCGACCCATTGAGAGCTTGTAGATCTGCTATTTTCAAAAGATCTTTATACATTTTACACATTTATTGTCTTCTGTCAACAGACTAAATGTCATCTTCTATTGTCTTCTGTCAACAAACTAAATGTCATCTTCTATTGTCTTCTGTCAACAGACTAAATGTCATCTTCTATTGTCTTCTGTCAACAGACTAAATGTCATCTTCTATTGTCTTCTGTCAACAGACTAAATGTCATCTTCTATTGTCTTCTGTCAACAGACTAAATGTTATCTTCTATTGTCTTCTGTCAACAGACTAACTGTCATCTTCTATTGTCTTCTGTCAACAGACTAAATGTCATCTTCTATTGTCTTCTGTCAACAGACTAAATGTCATCTTCTATTGTCTTCTGTCAACAGACTAAATGTCATCTTCTATTGTCTTCTGTCAACAGACTAAATGTCATCTTCTATTGTCTTCTGTCAACAGACTAACTGTCATCTTCTATTGTCTTCTGTCAACAGACTAACTGTCATCTTCTATTGTCTTCTGTCAACAGACTAAATGTCATCTTCGTCATCCTCCAGGCAACGAGATCTACCGTAAAGGCACCATCTCGTTTTTTGAGATCGACGGCAGGAAAAACAAAGTGAGTGAAAAACTAAAGAGTGATTTGCTCCGTCCTGATTGGTCCCCCATCCCGGTGGAGAGTCCCAGACCAAACAGGCATTGGGCCACATGTTATCATGTTATCATGTTATCATGTTATCATTGGGCCACATGTTATCATCACCATGTTGACAAAAAGTTTAATCAAAATTGAAATCAATTTCAAATACTTGGATTTGATTAACCCTTTAACACATACAGTGCCAAGATCGCATCGATGCGTTCTTTCAAATCCATCGCTTGAGTGCCAGGATCGCATTGATGCGTTCTTTTGAATTTTCATTGTTTAATCTGTGATCGCACGGCTGTGTTTATTTCTCATCAACACTTTCGTTTTCCACTTACGTCACACTCACCCGGAGCCGGATGTAAAAAAAAAATTTCATTTCCGGGTCACGTTGTTTTTCTCCGGTGATTTTCGGCCAGAATAAGGAAAAACACAGTTTTTCACACGGTATAAAAGACAAACGGACAGCTCAACTTCTATTTTCTATGGTCCGGGTGACTAACAGTCATCGTCGTAGTGTATCACATCGTTTTCAGGCCGATCAGCGGGCCGGGAATTGTCGAAAACGTCACATCCTTTGAATGACCGGATATGACGTGGGCCTGTTTGGGAGGGGGCGAGCGAGGTGATCAATGTTTGGATGTGCTGCTCTCTACTGGTGGAACAATCGTAGGTGCTTGACAACACAATCAGAGAATGTATTTGAATGAAAAATTACAAAACAAAAAAATTTAAAAACACGAAAATTGCTGGCACAGGGGTGAGTACATTATGAATAAACTCTGGCAGTCAATGTGTTAACTCGTTCACTACCTGACTTATTTCTGGCTGTTTGCCCACTGCCAGCAATTTAGTCTTTTTTTAAACTTTCAACAGGTCACAATTTTTTTTAATTCATTACGATCGCAAGTCCAATCGTTTGTAAACACACCGGCTATAGGTGCACGCCGCTATAGGTGCACGCCGCGCAGACAACACACTGCTATAGGTGCACGCCACTATAGCTATAGGTGCACGCCACTATAGGTGCACGCCGCGCAGACAACACACTGCTATAGGTGCACGCCGCTATAGGTGCGCGCCGCGCAGACAACACACTGCTATAGGTGCACGCCGCTATAGGTGCACGCCGTGCAGACAACACACCGCTATAGGTGCACGCTGCTATAGGTGCACGCTGCTATAGGTGCACGCCGCGCAGACAACACACTGCTATAGGTGCACGCCGCGCAGACAACACACCGCTATAGGTGCACGCCGCGCAGACAACGCACTGCTATAGGTGCACGCCGCGCAGACAACACACCGCTATAGGTGCACGCCGCGCAGACAACGCACTGCTATAGGTGCACGCCGCGCAGACAACACACCGCTATAGGTGCACGCCGCGCAGACAACGCACTGCTATAGGTGCACGCCGCGCAGACAACGCACTGCTATAGGTGCACGCCGCGCAGACAACGCACTGCTATAGGTGCACGCCGCGCAGACAACACACCGCTATAGGTGCACGCCGCGCAGACAACGCACTGCTATAGGTGCACGCCGCGCAGACAACACACCGCTATAGGTGCACGCCGCTATAGGTGCACGCCGCTATAGGTGCACGCCGCGCAGACAACAGACATTCCGATGGAGGCGGAGTCTTTCTCCTGCAGCCCAGCGTAAAAACACCATGGATCTTAACGGGAACGGACGGCTCACTTACCTTTTCCACGTCGCCACAGACCTCGCCACAGACCTCGCCACATCCCTTATGATCGCGTGTTCAACTGTTTGTAGACACACAGGGTAGGTGTGTGAGTGGCCCAGAGAAGACATTTTCAATCCACGACATTTCATTTTCCAGTCTTCGATTGACGTCATTTCCGTATCCGGTGGTGTTACAATGAAATGTGTCACTACGAGAAATGAAGGACGGTGAGATCTTTATACAATCAATTTTCAAAATTAAGTTTTTTACGTTTTAGGCAGGGAATGAGTTAACTGCCAGAATTTTTCCGAAAAGTGTCACGCCACTGCCAGCGAAAACGAGCGATTTTGCTGACCTTCACACGCACAGGGGTCTCGTAGAATCGGGGGGGAAATGGTCCGGTCGTGGTTGTAATTGGTTAATCCATTCCATAGTTACGGCCAGATGAATGTGGCTCGTTTTCGCCAAAAACTACAGAAAGCAGAGAAAAAGTGACTTTTATAAATCCTAAAGAACTACACCAAACCAGCTTCATTTTGTTGTGATCACGTGATTTCTGGGTGTGCTCTTCTTCTGTGGTTCTGGGATCATTCACAGGCTGTGGAACAGCGCCGTAGCAGAATCTGACCAGGAATCTGGTCGGTGGCAGGCAAAGAGTTAAAGGACAACTTTGTTTTTTTTACAACCAAGGTTTATGTTTTAGATTGTAATTAAAGTAAATAAAAGATGAATGTTAAAACAAATTAATTTACTGCTTTCTATAGTTTTAGCAATTTTCGCGATCATTTTTTACAGTGGGCGGGGGCATTTGGGCAGGTGGCGAAATATGTATTTTTTTACACAATAACCCGGCGTTTTCTTTATTATTATTTACCTGTAGCTCTTCTAGCCCCCAATAACTCACATCTGGCCATCAAAGACCACAGGACCTTTTTTATTGTGTAAAAAAGACATATTTCGCCACCTGCCAGAATGCCCCCGCCCACTGTAAAAAATATCGCGAAAATTGCTAAAACTATAGAAAGCAGTAAATTTAAAAAAAAATAACACTCACCTTTTATTTACTTTAATTACAAGCTAAAATATAAACCTTGGTTGTAAAAAAAACAGAAGTTGTCCTTTAAAGTTTGATTCCAGTTTGTATTTGAGAGCATTTAAATTACTAATAGAGGTTCAGGCCGCTACGCGCCGCCATGGCCCTCACATCTAGGGGAATATTAACCTTATTTTCTTTTTAATTGGGACACTGTGTATTCACACTAGGGCATTCACGAATAGTGATTTTTAGCATTCGAATTATTCGACCTATAAGGTTTTTTTTTTTTTTTCAATGGCATTGATGACTTGACTCAAGGAATTCGAGTTGACGTCACACCAGAGCTCACAGCTGCGTGTCTGCTGTAGAAAAGACACTAAAAAAGTGTGTGTGTGTGTGTGTGTGTGTGTGTGTGTGTGTGTGTGTGTGTGTGTGTGTGTGTGTGTGTGTGTTACTTTCAGACATATTCCCAGAACTTGTGTTTATTGGCCAAGTGCTTCCTGGACCATAAAACGTTGTACTACGACACAGACCCGTTCCTCTTCTACGTCATGACCGAGTACGACGCCAAAGGCTTCCACATAGTGGGATACTTCTCCAAGGTACAAACATGACTTTACACTGGGCTTTTTTTAAAGGTGTTTTAAAGGAGCTACACCATGAATTTAAAAAAAATATTTGATATTTAATATCATATGGTGTATGTCCCTCAAACCTTTTTCAAAAGGTTTGAGCCTAAATCATCACTCAGATATACTCATCCCAAGTCAATTGTCTCTGGCTTATACAGCACTTTCAGCTGCAATACCAAAACGTCCTCTTGGGCAGGGGGGGGGCTACTGAGCAATTCTGTCTGTTAATAAAAAGAAATATTAAAAAAAAAAATTTAAAAAAAAAAGAAAAATGGAAAAATTCTGCATAAAAAGAAGCATCTAAGAAAAATACAAAATCGAAAAAAAAACACTTTGAACATTTTTGAACAATTCCACCCAGTGTTTGAGGTGCCTGTTTCACCCACTTCCGGGGGGCGGAGCCAAAATCCGAGCCCGAAGTATTTGTTCGTAGAAGTTTCGGAGCAATTCGGGCACTTTTCATTTAACATTGGGTTTGCCATCATTAATGTTTATGACATCATAAAAAATTCCATTCTGAGATCGCCTGTTCAGACATGCCCATTCTGGAAATCCATGAAATGAGAAGGAATGACTGAATTTTAAAAAAAAAACATTTTTTTGGGTATAAGAGACACTGGGGACCCCAAAAAATACAAAAAAACAAGAAAAAAGTGATTTTCATGGTGTAGACCCTTTAAGCAATATTTACTTCCAAATATCTCTATATTGTGATGGTAATCATTGCCATGGTACAGGGGTCTGAATGAATGATCTCTGGAATGCTTTCCTCTCGACAGCAATGATATTATGTAGCCATTGATGTTGTTATTTACAGCAAGTTATTTTACAATAAGTTATTATACAGTTATTTTTAGTTTTAGTCAGTCTTCTGAATACATTTCCATTTAGTTTTGGTCATATTTTAGTCATCTTTTAGGTGAGTAAATATCATAAGATTTTAGTCGACTAAATCTACAGTTGATTTGGTCGACTAAGATGTATTTTGGCGGCAGATCTACAAAGCTCACGCGTTGAGCTTGTAGATCAGCTATTTTTGAAGCGTGACACCCACACGCAGCCAGGCATAAAATTACATGTCTTATAGATCTACTGGATCTCTACTCCACTAGTCTTAGTTCTACTGGATCTCTACTCCTCTAGTCTTAGTTCTACTGGATCTCTACTCCTCTAGTCTTAGTTCTACTGGATCTCTACTCCTCTAGTCTTAGTTATACTGGATCTCTTCTCCTCTAGTCTTAGTTCTACTGGATCTCTACTCCTCTAGTCTTAGTTCTACTGGATCTCTACTCCTCTAGTCTTAGTTATACTGGATCTCTTCTCCTCTAGTCTTAGTTATACTGGATCTCTACTCCTCTAGTCTTAGTTCTACTGGATCTCTTCTCCACTAGTCTTAGTTCTACTGGATCTCTTCTCCTCTAGTCTTAGTTCTACTGGATCTCTTCTCCTCTAGTCTTAGTTCTACTGGATCTCTTCTCCTCTAGTCTTAGTTCTACTGGATCTCTTCTCCACTAGTCTTAGTTCTACTGGATCTCTTCTCCACTAGTCTTAGTTCTACTGGATCTCTTCTCCACTAGTATTAGTTCTACTGGATCTCTTCTCCTCTAGTCTTAGATCTACTGGATCTCTTCTCCTCTAGTCTTAGTTCTACTGGATCTCTTCTCCACTAGTCTTAGTTCTACTGGATCTCTTCTCCTCTAGTCTTAGTTCTACTGGATCTCTTCTCCACTAGTATTAGTTCTACTGGATCTCTTCTCCTCTAGTCTTAGATCTACTGGATCTCTTCTCCACTAGTCTTAGATCTACTGGATCTCTTCTCCACTAGTCTTAGATCTACTGGATCTCTTCTCCACTAGTCTTAGATCTACTGGATCTCTTCTCCACTAGTCTTAGTTCTACTGGATCTCTTCTCCTCTAGTCTTAGTTCTACTGGATCTCTTCTCCTCTAGTCTTAGTTCTACTGGATCTCTTCTCCTCTAGTCTTAGTTCTACTGGATCTCTTCTCCTCTAGTCTTAGTTCTACTGGATCTCTTCTCCACTAGTCTTAGTTCTACTGGATCTCTTCTCCACTAGTATTAGTTCTACTGGATCTCTTCTCCACTAGTCTTAGTTCTACTGGATCTCTTCTCCACTAGTCTTAGTTCTACTGGATCTCTTCTCCTCTAGTCTTAGATCTACTGGATCTCTTCTCCTCTAGTCTTAGTTCTACTGGATCTCTTCTCCACTAGTCTTAGTTCTACTGGATCTCTTCTCCTCTAGTCTTAGTTCTACTGGATCTCTTCTCCACTAGTATTAGTTCTACTGGATCTCTTCTCCACTAGTCTTAGATCTACTGGATCTCTACTCCACTAGTCTTAGTTCTACTGGATCTCTACTCCTCTAGTCTTAGTTCTAGATCTACTGGATCTCTTCTCCACTAGTCCCTCCCTAATATGTTTGTCTAGTCTTTATGTGTTGACTAAATTGTCAATATATTTGGTCATAGTTCTAGTCAAATGAACGCTGTGTGTGTGTGTGTGTGTGTGTGTGTGTGTGTGTGTGTGTGTGTGTGTGTGTGTGTGTGTGTGTGTGTGTGTGTGTGTGTGTGTGTGTGTGTGTGTGTGTGTGTGTGCAGGAGAAAGAGTCGACAGAAGACTACAACGTGGCGTGTATCCTCACCCTGCCTCCCTACCAGCGCAGAGGCTACGGCAAGCTGCTCATCGAGTTCAGTAAGTCCAGTCGCTCTGACCAGGGTTGTTGTGGGTCCTTAAAGGGCAAGACCACTGTGGTAGAGGTTTGGTTTGTGTAGTTACATTGCCATGATTTAACTCCAAAGGTGGACAAGAAATGAAAAATAATTGCTCCATTAATTAGAAATTGATCATAAAAAATATGCTCCTCTTTGACTTACATTGTACACTGAAACAGCTCTCAAAGTCACTCTTTTAGCCCATAAACGAACACAAACTAAGCTGATTCAGACAATATAGAACATCACCATAACCAGTACTGTTTATTCTTTTAATAAAAATGTCAACTTCCTGATGATTTTACTATTTGAAGATCCGGATCCGCCGATCCAGTCCAGGTTTTCTTTCTAATAAAAATAGCTAAATCAACAGTAAGTTAACATTTTTATTACAAAAAAAAACATTACTGGGTTTGGTGATGTTCTATATTGTCTGAATCGACTTTGTTTTACCGTACAATGTAAGTCAATGAGGAGCATATTTTGAATTATCAATTTCTAATCAATGCAGCAATTATTTTTTATTTCTTGTCCACCTTTGGAGTTACATCATGGCAAGGTAACTACACAACCCAAACCTCTACCAAAGTGGTCTTGCCCTTTAAATGAATTATATAAACAAATAAAGCCTCAAAAAGACCATTCTCCATTCTTAAATCATCTTAAAACATCAGTGATGTCAAAGCACATTAAAGTGAGACACCCAAAGCCTTCACCCAAAGCCTTCACCTAAAGCCTTCACCCAAAGCCTTCACCCAAAGCCTTCACCCAAAGCCTTCACCTAAAGCCTTCACCCAAAGCCTTCACCCAAAGCCTTCACCCAAAGCCTTCACCCAAAGCCTTCACCCAAAGCCTTCACCCAAAGCCTTCACCCAAAGCCTTCACCCAAAGCCTTCACCCAAAGCCTTCACCCAAAGCCTTCACCTAAAGCAAAGCAGAATGTCAGACTTCACCGTGAAACCTCGCCATAGTGATGACCGACGGGCAGAAAAGATCACTGGTTTGACAGCCAAGATGATAGGCCAAGGTATTAGGCCTACTGTTAGCATTGTGGAGGAGAAAGGCTTGTATTAGGCCTACCGTTAGCGTTGTGGAGGGGAAAGGCTTGTATTAGGCCTACCGTTAGCGTTGTGGAGGGGAAAGGCTTGTATTAGGCCTACCGTTAGCGTTGTGGAGGGGAAAGGCTTGTATTAGGCCTACCGTTAGCGTTGTGGAGGAGAAAGGCTTGTATTAGGCCTACCGTTAGCGTTGTGGAGGGGAAAGGCTTGTATTAGGCCTACCGTTAGCGTTGTGGAGGAGAAAGGCTTGTATTAGGCCTACCGTTAGCGTTGTGGAGGAGAAAGGCTTGTATTAGGCCTACCGTTAGCGTTGTGGAGGGGAAAGGCTTGTATTAGGCCTACCGTTAGCGTTGTGGAGGGGAAAGGCTTGTATTAGGCCTACCGTTAGCGTTGTGGAGGGGAAAGGCTTGTATTAGGCCTACCGTTAGCGTTGTGGAGGAGAAAGGCTTGTATTAGGCCTACCGTTAGCGTTGTGGAGGGGAAAGGCTTGTATTAGGCCTACCGTTAGCGTTGTGGAGGAGAAAGGCTTGTATTAGGCCTACCGTTAGCGTTGTGGAGGGGAAAGGCTTGTATTAGGCCTACCGTTAGCGTTGTGGAGGAGAAAGGCTTGTATTAGGCCTACCGTTAGCGTTGTGGAGGGGAAAGGCTTGTATTAGGCCTACCGTTAGCGTTGTGGAGGGGAAAGGCTTGTATTAGGCCTACCGTTAGCGTTGTGGAGGAGAAAGACTTTCATGAGCTGATGGTATTTCTAGAACACACCGTGCCCTGTCGCCAAACAATGACAGCATGACGAGAGAGAGAGAGAGAGAACGTACGCTGAGGTAACCGGAACGATCGCCCCAAAACACACTGTTTTACTGAGGTTACGTTTAGTAGAACCTGGTGGCGACCGTTCCCAGGTCGCCGGACCTGGTTTTGGGGGCGAGCATTCTTGTATTGGCTGAGGTAACCGGAACGCTCCGTAAGATGTTATAAATGTTTCTATCCAGGCCATGAGGCCATACAGCTACATATTGTTGAATGTGTTGTGTTGTTACTATTATTATTATTTGCCATTGGGACGGAGTTCTTCCTAATTTGTCAAACGTAGGCCTCGTGAGTTATAGGCTGCCTACGGATTAAACAAGTGTTCTGTGTTAATAAACACATGTTTAATAAATAAAGTCACATTTCTATTATTTGGTTTTTGATGCTAAATTGTAAACATGAAGACTGCAGTTACGATGTTTAAAGGAAAGCACAGTTTGGGATCTCCTCAACTGTGCAACAACACAAGGAAATCAATCAACACATCGATAAATAAATAAATGCCCTGACACGTCGACACGTAGTGTATTAACTGTGTACCAGGGTTCTTCATGTTATAATGTGATGATCATCAGGTTATGAGCTGTAGTGTATTATCTGTGTACCAGGGTTCTACATGTTATAATGTGATGATCATCAGGTTATGAGCTGTAGTGTATTATCTGTGTACCAGGGTTCTTCATGTTATAATGTGTTGATCATCAGGTTATGAGCTGTAGTGTATTATCTGTGTACCAGGGTTCTTCATGTTATAATGTGATGATCATCAGGTTATGAGCTGTAGTGTATTAACTGTGTACCAGGGTTCTTCATGTTATAATGTGTTGATCATCAGGTTATGAGCTGTAGTGTATTAACTGTGTACCAGGGTTCTTCATGTTATAATGTGATGATCATCAGGTTATGAGCTGTAGTGTATTAACTGTGTACCAGGGTTCTTCATGTTATAATGTGATGATCATCAGGTTATGAGCTGTAGTGTATTAACTGTGTACCAGGGTTCTTCATGTTATAATGTGTTGATCATCAGGTTATGAGCTGTAGTGTTATAACTGTGTACCAGGGTTCTTCATGTTATAATGTGTTGATCATCAGGTTATGAGCTGTAGTGTATTAACTGTGTACCAGGGTTCTTCATGTTATAATGTGTTGATCATCAGGTTATGAGCTGTAGTGTATTAACTGTGTACCAGGGTTCTTCATGTTATAATGTGTTGATCATCAGGTTATGAGCTGTAGTGTATTAACTGTGTACCAGGGTTCTTCATGTTATAATGTGTTGATCATCAGGTTATGAGCTGTAGTGTATTAACTGTGTACCAGGGTTCTTCATGTTATAATGTGTTGATCATCAGGTTATGAGCTGTAGTGTATTAACTGTGTACCAGGGTTCTTCATGTTATAATGTGATGATCATCAGGTTATGAGCTGTAGTGTATTATCTGTGTACCAGGGTTCTTCATGGTTGTTATAATGTGTTGATCATCAGGTTATGAGCTGTCCAAGGTAGAAGGGAAGACGGGAACGCCAGAGAAGCCTCTGTCAGACCTGGGTCTGTTGTCCTACCGGTCCTACTGGTCCCAGACCATCCTGGAGATCCTCATGGACCTGAAACCAGACAACGGAGAGAGACCGCAGATAACCATCAAGTACGCACACACACACACACACACACACACACACACACACACACACACACACACACACACACACACACACACACACACAGAGACTTTAGTATGCAGTGTTTTGATTGGCTCTGTGCATTAACTGTAGTCCCAGGTTTCCTGTCCCGTTCATTTTCAGAAGCACATTAAAACCAGACACATGCATAAGGTGTCATTCAAACCAGACACATGCATAAGGTGTCATTATAACCAGACACATGCATAAGGTGTCATTATAACCAGACACATGCATAAGGTGTCATTCAAACCAGACACATGCATAAGGTGTCATTCAAACCAGACACATGCATAAGGTGTCATTAAAACCAGACACATGCATAAGGTGTCATTCAAACCAGACACATGCATAAGGTGTCATTAAAACCAGACGCATGCATAAGGTGTCATTAAAACCAGACGCATGCATAAGGTGTCATTATAACCAGACACATGCATAAGGTGTCATTATAACCAGACACATGCATAAGGTGTCATTCAAACCAGACACATGCATAAGGTGTCATTAAAACCAGACACATGCATAAGGTGTCATTAAAACCAGACACATGCATAAGGTGTCATTAAAACCAGACGCATGCATAAGGTGTCATTATAACCAGACACATGCATAAGGTGTCATTCAAACCAGACACATGCATAAGGTGTCATTATAACCAGACACATGCATAAGGTGTCATTATAACCAGACACATGCATAAGGTGTCATTCAAACCAGACACATGCATAAGGTGTCATTAAAACCAGACACATGCATAAGGTGTCATTAAAACCAGACGCATGCATAAGGTGTCATTATAACCAGACACATGCATAAGGTGTCATTCAAACCAGACACATGCATAAGGTGTCATTATAACCAGACACATGCATAAGGTGTCATTCAAACCAGACACATGCATAAGGTGTCATTATAACCAGACACATGCATAAGGTGTCATTCAAACCAGACACATGCATAAGGTGTCATTAAAACCAGACACATGCATAAGGTGTCATTATAACCAGACACATGCATAAGGTGTCATTCAAACCAGACACATGCATAAGGTGTCATTATAACCAGACACATGCATAAGGTGTCATTCAAACCAGACACATGCATAAGGTGTCATTATAACCAGACACATGCATAAGGTGTCATTAAAACCAGACACATGCATAAGGTGTCATTAAAACCAGACGCATGCATAAGGTGTCATTATAACCAGACACATGCATAAGGTGTCATTCAAACCAGACACATGCATAAGGTGTCATTATAACCAGACACATGCATAAGGTGTCATTCAAACCAGACACATGCATAAGGTGTCATTATAACCAGACACATGCATAAGGTGTCATTCAAACCAGACACATGCATAAGGTGTCATTAAAACCAGACACATGCATAAGGTGTCATTATAACCAGACACATGCATAAGGTGTCATTCAAACCAGACACATGCATAAGGTGTCATTATAACCAGACACATGCATAAGGTGTCATTCAAACCAGACACATGCATAAGGTGTCATTATAACCAGACACATGCATAAGGTGTCATTCAAACCAGACACATGCATAAGGTGTCATTCAAACCAGACACATGCATAAGGTGTCATTAAAACCAGACACATGCATAAGGTGTCATTATAACCAGACACATGCATAAGGTGTCATTAAAACCAGACACGTGCATAAGGTGTCATTATTATTATTACTTAAAGTATAAGCAATCTGGCATCAGTTGGGTTAAAACATTAACACTGAGGTTAACACATCCACCGCCAAGGGCTAATCTCATAATGTACTCACCAGTGCCAAGGTTTTATTGTTGTTTTTTGTTTTTTTCAGGTCGCCATAGGCCCCGTTAAAATCCTTTAGATTGCCCGATCCAATGTTTGTAAACAACGGGCACATGTCCTGGTGTCTACTCGTCGAGACCGCGTGTCAAACGGAGCCGCCATGTTTGAGTTCTGATCGTTTATGTTAACATGGGAAATGCGAGGATGAAAAACTACATGTCCTGTACAGCTTTTACAGGGGTTTTTGTGTACGACTTAGAATGAAGGCAGACGGGAAACAAAAAACGTGATCGCACTTCCGGTCGATTTCGGGTGGTGTTACACTGAAAATGGTCCCCCTGGAAAATTGAAAAAAAAAAAAAAAGGAAAAAGCACCACAGCCCGTAGGGCTACGGTCTCGGCGCTTAACAGTTGGATTTAACGGCCCGTAGGACTACGGTCTTGGCGGTTAATGTGTTAATGGAACTAATTGATTTAAAAATATATAATCCATAATCATTGATGTTTTCTTGTGTCATCAGTGAAATAAGTGAGATCACCAGTGTAAAGAAAGAGGACGTCATTTCTACTCTTCAGTACCTGAACCTAATCAACTACTACAAGGTGAGATGTGATGTCACAATTATCATCGTTTCCATGTTGAAACATTTTCATACATTTTCAAATATATAATAGAAATAGCTGATCTACAAGCTTACGATGCGGCCTTGTACTGTATCTGTGGACAATTAGACGATAATGGCATTTTGAAATGGCAACCGAGTGAAAGAGTGGAAATGTTTGAAAATGCTCTGCCTCGCCTCTCTGCAATCACTGTTGTGTCTCTGTGTAAACGCAGAGTAAAAAGTGAGAACGCAACGTGACACTTTGTGGTTGTCTGCTCTGATCGTTACCTTGTGAACGTGGCCTTAATTAAAAAAAAGTCAAACCTAATGATGGTGTCTCTGCTCATAGGGTCAGTATATCTTAATGTTATAGTACAGAAGTCCTGATGTCACTCGTTCATCCGCTGGGTCGTAGAAGTCATTTCTCTATGGAGAATAACATTGGTTCATCTTAGAATCGTCTCGTATAAGAATTGTGGTCCAAAAAATAAACAAACTGTCTCTGCGATATTGTCAGAGAGGCTCTGTATCGCTTATATTATATATAGAGAGATATTGTCAGGAGGAGGTTCTGTATCGTTTATGATAGTCAGTCACTTATATTTGATACAGTCCGTTTCTGGTGAAAATGTAACTAATTCGGCGGAAGTAACATTAGCATTTTCTCACCGTCAGTCGATGCTTCATATTATTTTTGGAACACAGTTCTCATTTGACGTGATATTAAATACGTCTATGGGAATTCAGAACGGGGGTGGAAAACCGTGAACCAGGTAGGATGTGTAAATTACGTCAGACTTCGGTGCTCTCTAACATAATGTGTGTCTGTTCGTAGGGTCAGTATATCCTGACCCTGTCGGAGGACATCGTGGACGGACATGAGCGAGCCATGCAGAAGAGACACCTACGCATCGACCCCAAATGTCTTCACTTCACCCCCAAGGACTGGAGCAAGAGGGGCAAATGGTAGACACAGCACCCCCTACTGACAGCAGACTGAACTGAACTGAACACAGTACACACAATCCCCTTTTTTTTTTTTTTTTAGATCTACAAACCCACACCGTCAAGTTGAAGAGTCTGGGCTTGATTTGTACTTTAGCTGCACGGCCGGTGTCGCGCACTGAAAATAGCAGATCTACAAGCTCACAACGCGGCGTAGCCACGCCGCGTTGTGAGCTTGTAGATCTGTTATTTTCAGTGCGCGACACTTAAACCTGCAATTTAAGTATGAAATGAGGCTTTTGCTGAAATGAAGCGTAGTTGTCCTTTTAAATGTGTTTGCTTTATTGTGAAGAAAAAAAGAAGAAAAAAAAACACAAAAACACGAAGTTGAAAAAAGAGACATTCTGGTTAATGGTTTCAGTTGAAATGTCCCTTTTTTATTTCTTTTTTTAAAATAACAAATAATGTATAAAAAGAGGAGAATTAAAAGACGTGATCACCTGTAACCATATGAAGGTCACTGTGGGTACAAACTGTATGTATGTCTAAAAACCTTCTCTTTTCAGGGCGTATATATATATATAAATACATTATTATTTTGTCACAATCCTCTTGTACTTTTAACCCATCGAGACCTGAGGCCCCATTCTTTAAAAAAAAAAGCTTCTAAATCAGTATTTCTGAAATGTTTTCTTATTTAAAAATCATTCAAGACTTTTCAAACACTTTTTCAAAAAAATGTTAGATTAGTGCCACGCTGTGAGCTTGTAGATCTGCTGTTTTTGAATAGCCAAGTCTAAAATCTAAAATGACACGGATGCCTTCCTGGTTTTTCATTGGTTTGGTTTATAAAACACTGGGCGACTAAACTAGGAACATTAAACTAATCTGCATGCATTGAGTTGGACCCTGATTTGTAGAGGGTGATGTCATGTAGAGGGTGATGACATGTAGAGGGTGATGACATGTAGAGGGTGATGACATGTAGAGGGTGATGACATGTAGAGGTGATGACATGTAGAGGGTGATGACATGTAGAGGTGATGACATGTAGAGGGTGATGACATGTAGAGGGTGATGACATGTAGAGGGTGATGACATGTAGAGGTGATGACATGTAGAGGGTATGACATGTAGAGGTGATGACATGTAGAGGGTGATGACATGTAGAGGGTGATGACATGTAGAGGTGATGACATGTAGAGGGTGATGACATGTAGAGGTGATGACATGTAGAGGTGATGACATGTAGAGGGTGATGACATGCAGAGGGTGATGACATGTAGAGGGTGATGACATGCAGAGGGTGATGACATGTAGAGGGTGATGACATGCAGAGGGTGATGACATGTAGAGGGTGATGACATGTAGAGGGTGATGACATGCCGTGTTATTATTAGAGTTTTCACCACAAAATGCCAACGTTGACGTCATTATTTTGACATCTTAGTTGTTTCCATGGTCACAGGTAGGGATGGGGATCATTAATGTGTCCCTCCGGCTTATCCATCTGATTCAGATATATATTTGTTTGTTTTGGTTTACTTTGAATCATATAATAAAATCTGACTGTACAAACCCCAGAAATAAGCTCACAGTCCACAGCCATGCCGTTGTGAGCTTGTAGATCCGTCTATTTTAGCACCTAACCAAGTCTAACCAACCAAGGCATTTTAAGATGTATTTGGCTATTAAAAAATAGCAGATATACAAGCTCGTAGTGTGGCACAGAGTGCCGCGCTATGAGCTTGTAGATCTGCTATTTTTGAAAAGAATCGTGAACATTTTGTGCAAATGGTTGAATATGTGTTTCTTTTTAAATAGACCTGAGGTTGATCCTCTAAATCCTAACAGTTTTCTGAAACACTTTGTTGCTATAATATCAGTTGGTTCTCCAACCTTGTCATGTCAAGGACCCCAAAATGACATGTATCTGGCCCCGTTAAGTGGTTAAAATCTGAAGGGATATGTATTTGTTTCCCAGTCTAAATGGGTTAAAACAAATCTATATATACTAGACCATACCCGTAGGGGGATATGAGCACCCAAGCCCCGGTGAAGGAAGCAGGTGAAAGTACAGACCTTGCTGCTTATTTCTCGCGCGAAACCTGGCAACGTTATCTCCCATTGTTTGACACATAATGGCTAATAAAAAGCTGAGATTTGATGAAATTGAGAAACGGGCTTTGCAGTTAAGTTCAGATGGTAATGGGCAATGGCAAAATCAGATCAAGTGCTCCAGCCAGTGAGGAGAAACGAGCACACACACACCGAGGCCACAGAGGTTAGTCAAATTATAGTTAGATATCATGTACAAAGGTCTTTTCCCAGTAAAGTTCCCCTTTAACTTGTGCTCCTACAGTAAAGTACAGTATGTTGATGAGTCATCCTTAGCTGTGACTATCTCTCCACTCCCAGAATAACTGTCAACCTTTAACAAATGTACATATAGAGACAAACTGTGTTTTTTTTACCATATAAGTGGAACTGAATGACTCCATGTTGAACTGTTATTACAATGTAAATGTACAGCTGTCTCATTTATTTTTCTTTGCTTTGTTTAGTTTTTTTGTACAGACTGTAGTACCGTGGTTTAGGGCACAATGTGTTTCAGTTGATTTAAAGGCACAATGATGTGTTTCAGTTGATTTAAAGCCATGTTACCAGCCTCTCTGTTGTTCTTCTCCTGCAAACAAACAAGTGACGTCTTCTTTTTACACTTTCTGTCTGTTTATGTGGTTTAATGTATCTCTTTTTTTAAAGGGATAGTTCACCCCCCAAATGACCTTTTTCTATCTATTACACTTGAATTCATAGTTTTTGTCTCATTCCTAAGACAATAATTTGATGACCGGCAGCGGTTCCTGTAGGAGACACAAAGAGTCTCCTTTGTGTCTCCTACCGGAACCGCTGCCTACCGGTCCACTGGTCATCATAATTATTGTCTTAGGAATGAGACACAAACTAAAACATAACCATGTATTCAAGTCTCCATGGAGTGACTGATACATAGGAAAAATAATTTGTTTCGATCCTTAAAGGGAACTATCCCTTTAAACACATCGGGTGCCGAACACGGTCTGAACCGTGTTTTCAGTTTTTTCCCACACGGGAGGGGCTGGAGCAGCTCTGGAATCACCCGTGGTGATTCTGAGAAGGAAAGGACAGATGGATCACCGTGTCAAAAAACATGGCTCCCATCCGCTTCCGTTCTATCTCCTTCTCTAAAACCCCTATAACTCCCAAACTTTTTACGCTGGGGAAAACGACTCATTTTGTATGCACGATCGCTCCGCCATTGTTACTCGCGTGAGAGATGTTATCGTTCCAGGCGTTAGCCAGGACCATCGGGCAAAATGGAGGCATGCTTTTTTTTCACATGGAATGCACGTCGTGGAGTCTACAGCTTAAACAGCGCCGCGCAGCGCAACGGTGAGATTTCGGCACCGAACGTAATCTGTTATGAAATGCTGGCACCCAATGTGTTAAGGATCGTTTTGACGTGTTCGAGATTTATGAATTTTACACAGACTATGAAGCATAGTCAGGGAAATGACCTGAAATGTGAGCTCGGGAAATGTTTAGGAAATAAAGACATACGACTGATTTACAAGCTCACAACGCGTGTCAGTGTGACAGGTTTTGAGCTTGTAGATCGGCTATTTTCAGTGCGCCGCTGTGGCCAACCAGAAGTAGATCACGTCCTTCACACACAACCAGAAGTAGATCACGTCCTTCACACACAACCAGAAGTAGATCACATCCTTCACACACAACCAGAAGTAGATCACGTCCTTCACACACAACCAGAAGTAGATCACATCCTTCACACACAACCAGAAGTAGATCACATCCTTCACACACAACCAGAAGTAGATCACATCCTTCACACACAACCAGAAGTAGATCACATCCTTCACACACAACCAGAAGTAGACACATCCTTCACACACAACCAGAAGTAGATCACATCCTTCACACACAACCAGAAGTAGATCACGTCCTTCACACACAACCAGAAGTAGATCACATCCTTCACACACAACCAGAAGTAGATCACATCCTTCACACACAACCAGAAGTAGATCACATCCTTCACACACAACCAGAAGTAGATCACATCCTTCACACACAACCAGAGGTAGATCACATCCTTCACACACAACCAGAAGTAGATCACATCCTTCACACACAACCAGAAGTAGATCACATCCTTCACACACAACCAGAAGTAGATCACATCCTTCACACACAACCAGAAGTAGATCACATCTTCACACACAACCAGAAGTAGATCACATCCTTCACACACAACCAGAAGTAGATCACATCCTTCACACACAACCAGAAGTAGATCACATCTTCACACACAACCAGAAGTAGATCACATCCTTCACACACAACCAGAAGTAGATCACATCCTTCACACACAACCAGAAGTAGATCACATCTTCACACACAACCAGAAGTAGATCACATCCTTCACACACAACCAGAGGTAGATCACATCCTTCACACACAACCAGAAGTAGATCACATCCTTCACACACAACCAGAAGTAGATCACATCTTCACACACAACCAGAAGTAGATCACATCCTTCACACACAACCAGAAGTAGATCACATCCTTCACACACAACCAGAAGTAGATCACATCTTCACACACAACCAGAAGTAGATCACATCCTTCACACACAACCAGAGGTAGATCACATCCTTCACACACAACCAGAAGTAGATCACATCCTTCACACACAAAGCATGAGCTTCTTTTTGTCTTTAATGAACAAACAGCCTTTTATAGTCTGAGGCTCCTCTGGAACCAAAGTGGGCGTGTCTCTATCCTACAGGCTGGAACATGCAGATGTGATATAAATGTAAACGATGGCAAAAGCAGGCAAAACGATATGAAAAAGGAAACTAACTGCCATCGACGATTGAATTGTCCCGTAAAATGGTCATATTGGACTTATGCCCCGCCCCCAATTACAATGGCTCTGCTTCAAAGTGTTGGAAACGAGGCACCAGGGTTCCAAGAATCTAGAAGGAACATTCTACAAATGTCTTCTAATCCATATCTCTAAATATGTTGTTCCAGGGACCCCCCCCCCCCCAAAAAAAAAAGCAAAGATTTGAGTTACAAATGTTTGCTTAAAGAATGTATACATTCAAAGATTTGCAAACATTTTCACTTATTTAAAAAAAAAAAAGCAGATCTACGTGAGCTTGTATATCTGCTATTTTTAAATAGCCAAAGAAATAAAAAATGACACCGCTGCGTTCCCCGAGTGAATGGGTGCATCCACACATGAGATGAAAGTTTCCGAGGACACTTCAACATGCAGCCAGGAGGAGCATCATGGGGATCGAACCGGGACCCCTTCCTGAGCCACTCCCCCCCCCCCCATGATGTGCATGTCACCGTAAAACATGCACAGAAATGAATAAAGTGCTGCGTCAACCATGGAGCTGAAACCGTTGAACTGCCAAAGGTAAAGCATCAAATGTTTATAAGAAGAATGAAACACAGCTCGTAGCCACCATGCAGAAATGTATTTCAATATCCAGTTAACATCAATTATTAACATTTCAATATGTACCCAATTAACATACATGTCTGCATGGTGGCTACAAGCAGTACGCCACGTCTTTAGTCTACCTTTGCGTGGTCAGCACCTCAGCACTACCAGCCTGTTAAATCATTACATTTGAGCATCAAATGGTAAAGGTAGGGTCAGTGATTGATTGATTGATTGATGTACTTTTATTTAGTAAGACATGAGAACAACAGTACATGGAAGTACAAATCCACAATACAAGGTCTACTAAACTGGAAGACTCATTAAGCACTGAGCTTGTTTAAGATGAGAACCCCATGCACACAAATCATGATGACATATAAGAGACAGACAGATATACACACTACTATACATATAAGAGACAGACAGATATACACACTACTATACATATAAGAGACAGACAGATATACACACTACTATACAGAACGTCATACAATCAGCTTACAGGTTACTGGTATGAAGAGTGAAAAAAATATATACAAAAGAAGAAAATTAAAAAGGGGGGGGGTAGGGGGGGGGTAGGTTAAGACTTAGACAGGGGCCATTTTCGAATTGCAGCCTCCTGAAGGTGTATCATTAGGGCAGTTTTGAAAGTGAGTAGGGTTTTACACTCCTTTACTCCTTTTGGTAGGGCTCTGGAATCACCCACGGTGACTCTGAGAAGGAAGGGACAGCTGGATCACTGTGCCAAAAAACATGGCTCCCCGTCCGCTCCCGTTCTATCTACTTGATAAAAACCTAAACAAGTAATTTTCGATGGGCGATTACTCTGTAATGGCGACTCTCGTGAGAGATGTTATTGTTCCAGGCGTTAGCCAGGACCATCCATCATCGTACACGCATCCATTGTTTGCGTGTGGGTGCTCGCTGTGGAGTCCACACAGCGTTACAAACGGTGAGATCTCTGGCACTCAAAGTAATCTGTTTTAATAAAACGCTGGCACCCGTTGTGTTAAAAACAGCAAAAATAAAATAAGAAAAAAAAATTAAAGCATAAAAACAGCATTTGTAGTTACTAGTCAGCCCATAAAACAATCCTTAGGAGAAACACTTTGTACAGATGTGTTTTAAAAGAGGACACTGACTCTACTAACCTAAGATCCATGGGGAGGGCGTTCCAGAGCAACGGTGCCCGGGCCGAAAAAGCCCCCCCCCCCCCGGGTGACAAAGTGAGTTGTGGGAGGATCCAGGAGGGCCCTATCCCAGGATCTAAGCCCACGCTCTGGCTCATGGGCTCATGGGCTTTTAGTAACTCCACAAGTCCATGTCAAGCCAGTCCATGTAGGGCTTTAAAAGTGATCAATAAAACCTTAAAATCAATTCTGTAGCTCACAGGCAGCCAGGATGTGTGATATGGTCTCCTTTCTTTGTGTTAGTGAGGAATCTTACCGCACATTATTTATAGATCTATTATTATTATTATTATTATTATTATTTATATCTTTAATGGATACTGTCAGGGCATTACACATTATTTATAGATCTATTATTATTATTATTATTATTACAAGTAAGACGCGCGAACGCTGGAAGCGAACGCAGCTCGAAAATATTGTGTATTTACGTGTGTGTGTGTGTGTGTGTGTGTGTGTGTGTGTGTGTGTGTGTGTGTGTGTGTGTGTGTGTGTGTGTGTGTGTGTGTGTGTGTGTGTGTGTGTGTGTGTGTGTGTGTGTGTGTGTGTGTGTGTTTTGCAGGCTGTGTCTAAATTCCTGCACTCTGGCGCCCTCTGGCCCTCTACTAGGCAGTGCATGAACACAGAGACACACACGGAGACACACACTCACAACCCAAGCAGAGTTACATAGTAAGCTCCACTTGGAAGGAGGCGCGGCGCGTTCGCAATTATTATTATTACTATTATTATTATTATATTATATATCTTTAATGGATGATGTCAGGGCATTACACATTATTTATATATCTATTATTATTATAATTGATATCTTTAATGGATGATGTCAGGGTATTCTACATTATTTATATTATTACTATATTATATATCTTTAATGGATGATGTCAGGGCATTACACATTATTTATATATCTATTATTATTATTATTTATATCTTTAATGGATGATGTCAGGGTATTCTACATTATTTATATATCTATTATTATTATAATTTATATCTTTAATGGATGATGTCAGGGTATTCTACATTATTTATATATCTATTATTATTATAATTTATATCTTTAATGGATGATGTCAGGGCATTCTACATTATTTATATTATTATTATATTATATATCTTTAATAATAATAATAATAATAATAATAATAATGAATTGCATTTATATGGCGCTTTTCTAAGTACTCAAACTTACTCAAAGCGCTTTACAATGGTTCATTCATTCATACAGGGGGGGGCATTGGGAGGTGGAGCGGCGAACAGTCGACGCCAGCGTCCCCACTTTTCCCACATTCACACACCAATGGTGGCAAGCTAGCGCCGACCGAATCATTGGAGGCAATGTAGGGTTCAGTGTCTTGCCCAAGGACACTTCGACATGTGGACAGGAGGAGTTGGGATTCGAACCGCCGACCCACGGATCAATGGACGACCTGCTCTACCTCCTGAGCCACAGCCGCCCTAACAATGGATGATGTCAGGGCATTACACATTATTTATATATCTATTATTATTATTTATATCTTTAATGGATGATGTCAGGGCATTCTACATTATTTATATTATTATTATTATTATTATTATTATTATTATTATTATTATTATTATTATTATTATATTATATATCTTTAATGGATGATGTCAGGGCATTCTACATTATTTATATTATTATTATTATTATTATTATTATTATTATTATTATTATTATTATTATTATATTATATATCTTTAATGGATGATGTCAGGGTATTCTACATTATTTATATTATTATTATATTATATATATTTAATGGATGATGTCAGGGCATTACACATGATGGTGGCAGAGCAATAGAATGAGCCTATTTTCCTGTTTGTTCTACATTTGGATGGATGCCAACAGTGATTGTTTTATGACTGACCTATAAATGTGTTCCATTCACAGTTTATCACATTCAGCCCAGAACTATGTGGAATTCTCTGGTCTTTGATCACTGCTACGTCTCTGTTCTGACAGCTGGTTAAAGCTGGTTAAAGGGATATTTGTGTTGTTGAAATGAGCGTCTAATAGCCGTACAGTATATTCTGATACAGGCCCGGCGCCAGGATGAAATGACTGAGGGTGCACACCAGTCGCACAGCGCACGGGTATTGCGGTTACTGCGGTTATTGCGCGGATTGTGGCCGTTTTGGGCGTTTTTTTGTTACTTTATTTCGGGGTTAGGGTTAGGTTAGGGTTAGGTTAGGGTTAGGGTTAGGTTAGGGTTAGGTTAGGGTTAGGGTTAGGGTTAGGTTAGGTTAGGGTTAGGTTAGGCTTATGTTATTTAATTCGTATTTTTGCCAGGTTTTACCGATTTTTTAAATCAAAAATAAATAAAAAATAAATCCCCCAATATAAACTGAGGGGGCACAATTTGAAACTGAGGGTGCCAGGCCCCCTCAGGCCCCCTCAGGCCCCCCCGTGGCGCCGGGCCTTGATAGTCAGTAACAGAGGTCTCCATGTGTCTCTCCAGCTCTTTAGTAAACAGAACATATATTTAAGTTTGGGATACTAATGTCTTCCAATCAGCAGAGAGAACTCAGAGGTTACAGGATAAACTAAGTGATAAAACACTAAAAAGGAGAAAAAGACTAGAAAAGGTGCTCCTCAGAGCACAGGTCTCATCTAGGTCAGGTAGGTTATTGTGGGTCAGCAATGTTCAGAATGCACCAATCAGGATGGAATAGGAAAAATCTTACAGATCCGTCTTGATCACATGACTCTTCTGCTTCTGTCGTATGTCCTTAGACCTTCAGCTCCGTTGCAGCAAGCCAGTCCAGTGTGTCATTGTCTAGGTCAATTCAACCACGATCACCATTAGGTGGCCGGTATTTGGGGCAGCTGGTCATAACGTGTTCCACAGTCTGTTCTGGATCCCCACATTCGCAGTGGGCATTGTCTGTGAGACCCCACTTGTGCATTGACGCATTGAAACGTCCCACACCTGTCCTCAGGCGATTGAGGGTTGTCCACTCCTTGCGTGGGAGGTGCTGGCCAGGGACATCTGCTGGGTCCTCGATGTATTTGTGAAGCCTGGATGGTTCTGCTGCCTTCCACTGGTCCCTCCATCTTGCGTTCACCCAGGAAGCCTTGGAGGTGTCTGCTGGTGTTGTGCGGAGCAGTTCCTGGGCCTGTGTGGCAAAGGGGCGCCGCGACTTGAGGCGCGCGCGCTGTGGTGCCTCCGTGACGACCTTGTGGAGGAGGTGGGATTCACTCATCTGTGCCTTCCGAGCGAGGGCCAGCGTGGCGGCTTCTCGTCTGACCTCTGCTGGAGCGATTCCAGCAAGGACAGGCAGTTGGTTTGTTGGAGTGGCTCGTAGACATCCGGAGACGGTCCGTAGGGCGGTGTTGAGGGCAGCATCCAGCTTCTTCACATGAGGGCTACGGCTCCAGACTGGGGCACAGTACTCAGCGGCGGGGAACACCAGAGCCTCGGTGGAGATGCGCAGTGTCTTTGTGGTGGCTCCCCACGTAGTACCGGCTAGACGGCGTATCAATGCGGCACGGGCGGTGGTCTTTCCCTTGACACTGTCCAGGTGTTGTTTGAATGACAGTGTTCTGTCCAGCTTCACCCCAAGGTATGTCGGGGAGGACTGGGACTGTAGCCGGGCATCTTCAACCATGATGTTAATTTCACGGGTTGCTTCCTTGTTGTAGAGGTGGAACATTGTTGATACGGTCTTCTCAACACTGAGCTGGAGGCACCAGTTCTTCAGGTATGAAGACAGAATGTTCATGACCTCAGAGAGGCCCTCTTCTACTGCTTCCCAGGATGGCTTGCTGAGCAAAATGGCCAGGTCGTCTGCATAGCCGTACTTCCTTGATGTTGTTGTGGGTAGGTCGTGGATGTAGATGTTGAATAACATCGGTGCCAGCACTGAGCCCTGCGGGACACCGTTCTTGAGCTTTCTCACCCTGCTGCTTTGGCCGTTACTGGTGTGTAGCCGAAAGCTGCGGTTGCTCAGCAACTCCCTTATGAAGCTCACCATGTGCTTGTCTGGGATGGTCTCCAGAAGCTTCATCTGTAGCCCACGCAACCAGACAGTGTCGTAGGCAGCCGTGAGGTCTAGGAAGACGGCACCCGCCTTCTCTCCTGCCTGGAAGCTGTCTTCTATGTCGTGGCACAGAAGGGTCACCTGGTCTGTTGTTGACCTACCGCTTCGAAAGCCAGCCTGTTCTTTGGGCAGCTGGGGGTCGATCACTGGGGTGAGGCGTGCCAGGATGAGGCGTTCAAGGAGCTTGAAGGGTACGCACAGCAGTGAGACGGGCCGGTATACCTTTGGGTCATCGCTCGGCTTGTTTGGCTTTGGCAGGGCGATCACCTTAGCACGACGCCATACCTTTGGCAGCTCTGAGTACCGGAGGCATGCAGAAAGGAAGGAACAGAGCCAGTCAGTTGCCTTCTTGCCTTGATGTTTCATATACTCAGGGTGGATGCCGTCTATGCCTGGTGCCTTACCAGTCTTCAGGCGTTGTGTGGCCAGATCGATCTCTTTCGTCGTGAAGTTGATGGATAGGTTGGAATCGCATCCTGGGGCCCTGAGCAGCTCGTGGACTGCTGATGTTGTTCTATTGAAGTCCTTATCTGCGTTAGGGAAGCGGCCATTACTCAGCAGGAGCGACGCGATGGAGTTTGCAGTGATGGGGCACTGCGGAGGAGTTGTTGACCTTCCAGTCAGCTTGTTCAGGGTCTGCCACCCCTGTCGACTGGAGTGTGTGAAGTCAATAGACTCTACTGTCTCAGTCCATCGTTGCCTACGTTTCTCATTTAACCTGCAGAATAGGCCGTCTGCTGCTTTGTCCCTGTCTTCGCTAGTTTGTGCTCCTGTATGGGAGCGAAGAAGTTGTTCACATTCTTCGTCCCAGCAGGGAACGTAGGCTTTGCGCACACCGCGGGGGATGTTGTCCTTGGCGGCGGCCAGCAGCATTTTGCAGTACGAGTCGTAGGCATCGTTCAAGTTGTTGGGGCACGGGTGTGGTAGACCAACAGCTGCCTTGTTCACTTGCTTAGTGAAGCCTGCCCAGTTTGCTTTCCGGAAGTTCCACCTCTTGACATCCCTCCCTTGCACTGGTTGGACCAAGGATGGGACGGTGATGACTCGATGACATGATGTTTAGACGAAATTTGCAGGAGTAATATCAAAACATTTATTTAGCAAAAATCGGCCTCCTGGTGGCGCTATAACAAGACAATGCGAAAAGGGTGGCATGTGTTCCTCTGCCTAGTGGGAATGTGCGTGCAAAGTTTCACGGCAATCGGACGCTGCGTTTACGATTTGTTCAAAACAAGCCACTCCTGCAAACTTTGGATGCCAATCTTAGCCAATCAGGATGTAATATGAATGAATCGGACGGACCCGTTTTGATCACATGACTGTAGAGATAATGTGTACCGATGTGCGTGATGTTTGAGCAAAATATGTAGGAGTAATTACTTGAAAATCCGCCTCCTGGTGGCGCTATAAAAGGCTGATGTGGAAAAATGCAGGGCAAAGGTTTTTCCTTGGTCGCTAGGGAGAGTGTGCAAAGTTTCACGCCGGATTGGTCCAGTTATAGGTCAAAACATGAATTGGCCTGTTGTAGCGCCACCATAAGGCAGACTTAAAAAAATTTAGGGTGGCATTTCTTCCTCGGCCTAATGGGAATGTGCAAAATTTCACGGCAATCGCACGATGATTTGAGGCATTTTGTTCAAAACAAAGCACACCTACAAACTTTGGAAGCCAATCAGGATGGAATATGAAAAATCCGAAAGACCCGTTTGGTTTAATAATAACTGTAGAGATACTGTGTACCGATTTGCGTGATGTTTGGACAAAATCTGTAGGAGTAATATTAAAAAGATACGTTTTGCAAAAATCAGCCTCCTGGTGGCGCTATAACAGGCCGATCTGATATTTGGAGCAGAGGTTCTGCTCTGGCATCCAGGACGTGTGTGTGCACAGTTTGGCTGTGATCAGAGATAGGCTGTTCATAGACAGACACACACACACACACACACACACACACACACACACACACACACACACACACACACACACACACACACACACACACACACACACACACACGGACGGACAGGGTGCACAACATAGTCTCCGCCAGGTCAATAGCAGACAAGGAATTGAAAGCTGGTAAATAGGTTCTCTGTTCTGATTGGATGAAAATTGTGACCCACCATAACATGTATTTTGTGTTTATTATAGAGCCAGAGAGGCGGGGGAGACGCCTGTTACTGAACAAACATAGTAGTAGTGATTATTATCAGAATATAGAGTTTAACATTTTAACAATAACAAAAAACTATGGTAACTTGGGTTTTAACCCAAAAAATATGATTTTTAAGTGCATTCACTTGTATTCTCTAGGTGTAGAAATGAACCCCAACGATACAGAAGACCCCAGCTGTCTGTTGACCAGGACCACTGACTGACTGACTGACCAGGACCACTGACTGACTGACTGACTGACTGACTGACTGACTGACTGACTGACCAGGACCACCAGGAATTTTTAAATTGTCAAGACATAATGCAAAAAGGGGGAACACTCTCAAGAATAAGAAGCAAACAAAAGACATCAGGAAGCCTCAGTGACATGTAAGGCTCAGCTCTTCATTTAGACCATTGGGTTCTTAAAGTGTGAAGGTTGTGGATCCATAAGGCTTCTCTGTGAAGCAGTTTGTTAATTATGTCTCCACCCTGTGATGAGGCTGAGACTTTTTCTATTCCCCAGAATTTAAGGGAAGCTGGAGAGCCATGATTTGCTTGTTTATAGTGCCTGGCCATGGCATATTCTCACCAATACCAAGTTTGAGTGGTCTCTTAGTTTGACCAATATATGCCAGTCCACAGGGACATTTGAGCATATAAACCACGTGGGTTGAGTTACAATTTATAAATGAGGATCTTTTGTATTTTTTCCCAGTGCGTGGATGGGTAAAACATGTAGTATTTGATGAATTAGAGCATTGAGCACAGTTACCACATTTATAAAAACCCTGTGGGGGATTAGGAAGCCAGGTGGGGGGGGGGGGGGGGGGTGTATTCATGTCCGAGTGGACTAGACGGTCTCTGAGGCTTCTGGAGCGTCTGAAAGAAAAGAGAGGAAGATCAACACACATGTTTGGGATCACTTTTTAGAACGTTCCAGTGTTTGAGGGAAGCTTTCTTAATGAACCCTGGAGAGTAGGTGTCTGCTTAGGCTTTCTTATGAGTATGGACGTTCTGTAGAGCTCTATGAAGCTGTGTTTAGGACGTTCTGTCAGTCTGTAGAGCTCTATTAAGCTGTGTTTAGGACGTTCTGTCAGTCTGTAGAGCTCTATTAAGCTGTGTTTAGGACGTTCTGTCAGTCTGTAGAGCTCTATGAAGCTGTGTTTAGGACGTTCTGTCAGTCTGTAGAGCTCTATGAAGCTGTGTTTAGGACGTTCTGTCAGTCTGTAGAGCTCTATTAAGCTGTGTTTAGGATGTTCTGTCAGTCTGTAGAGCTCTATTAAGCTGTGTTTAGGACGTTATGTCAGTCTGTAGAGCTCTATTAAGCTGTGTTTAGGACGTTCTGTCAGTCTGTAGAGCTCTATTAAGCTGTGTTTAGGACGTTCTGTCAGTCTGTAGAGCTCTATGAAGCTGTGTTTAGGATGTTCTGTCAGTCTGTAGAGCTCTATTAAGCTGTGTTTAGGATGTTCTGTCAGTCTGTAGAGCTCTATTAAGCTGTGTTTAGGATGTTCTGTCAGTCTGTAGAGCTCTATTAAGCTGTGTTTAGGATGTTCTGTCAGTCTGTAGAGCTCTATTAAGCTGTGTTTAGGATGTTCTGTCAGTCTGTAGAGCTCTATTAAGCTGTGTTTAGGATGTTCTGTCAGTCTGTAGAGCTCTATTAAGCTGTGTTTAGGACGTTATGTCAGTCTGTAGAGCTCTATGAAGCTGTGTTTAGGACGTTCTGTCAGTCTGTAGAGCTCTATGAAGCTGTGTTTAGGACGTTCTGTCAGTCTGTAGAGCTCTATTAAGCTGCGTTTAGGACGTTCTGTCAGTCTGTAGAGCTCTATTAAGCTGCGTTTAGGACGTTCTGTCAGTCTGTAGAGCTCTATGAAGCTGTGTTTAGGACGTTCTGTCAGTCTGTAGAGCTCTATTAAGCTGTGTTTAGGATGTTCTGTCAGTCTGTAGAGCTCTATTAAGCTGTGTTTAGGACGTTCTGTCAGTCTGTAGAGCTCTATTAAGCTGTGTTTAGGACGTTATGTCAGTCTGTAGAGCTCTATGAAGCTGTGTTTAGGATGTTCTGTCAGTCTGTAGAGCTCTATTAAGCTGTGTTTAGGATGTTCTGTCAGTCTGTAGAGCTCTATTAAGCTGCGTTTAGGACGTTCTGTCAGTCTGTAGAGCTCTATGAAGCTGTGTTTAGGACGTTCTGTCAGTCTGTAGAGCTCTATTAAGCTGTGTTTAGGACGTTCGGTCAGTCTGTAGAGCTCTATTAAGCTGTGTTTAGGACGTTCTGTCAGTCTGTAGAGCTCTATGAAGCTGCGTTTAGGACGTTCTGTCAGTCTGTAGAGCTCTAGTAAGCTGCGTTTAGGTCCACTTGGTTACAGCTCCAAAAAATATATTTTGTTCCAGGGAGAAGCCATGTCATAGCAGCATATTGCCACAAGGTGTCACTCTAGCTGTGGAAGCGATGCCACACATTGTGAGTTTGTAGATCTGCTATTTTCAAAAGATTTTTGTACATTTCAAAACTTCAAATGGAACATTCTGCATAGCGAGTACTTTTGATTTTGGTACTTTAAGTACATTTTGAAGCCAATACTTTTGTATTTTTACTAAGTACATTTTGAATTCCTGACTTTTACTTGTAACGGAGTATTTCTACATTGCAGTATTGATACTTTTACTTAAGTAAATAAATGTAGTACTTTTTCCACCACTGCTGAATTCACATGGGAGTTCTGTTGCCTTTTATACCGGTGGCTGCGGCTCCGGTGTCATTATGGTGATGTCACTCATATCCATATATGGAGTGGGCCATGTCAGTTATGCCCAAACATGGGCCTATGATGTCAGACCTGGACGTTTCGGTTAGCTCCATATATGGGCTTCCAGGAGAGATTCTCTGATGTCAGAGCTGTATGTTAGGTATCTCCATGTATAGAAGTCTATAGCCATATCTATCTCCATATATGGGGATCTCCATATATGGGAAGGTTGGGATGGAATAGGTCACTAAAGGTCGGGACATAGGTCATTCATCCTCTTATAGGTTTCTTGCGGTGGTATCCATCTATGGTGAATGCTGGCAGCTCTGCCCTGAATGTTTCTTACACTTTATTTAAATTCTTTCCAGTGCTTTTGATTTTTTATAAAAACTAATAATTACAAAAATAAAAGATTTTTTTTACATTTTTTCCTCCCCAGCACTGGGTCAGGGGTCAGGGGTCAGGGCTGGACGCTGTCACTCTCTTCTTGTTTTGGAACGGGTCCACCCAACCGACCCCCCCCCCCCATGTGTGCACGTTTGGGGATACACAAAGGCCTTTACAACCAAACTGTCATACACAAACACTAGAGAACACACACACACACACACACCGCACACGCACGCGCGCACACACACACACACACACACACACACCACACACCGCACACGCACGCACGCGCACACACACACACACACACACACACACACACACACACACCGCACACTGCACACACGCACACACACACACACACACACACACACACACACACACACACACACACACACACACACACACACACACACACACACACACACACACACACACACACACACACACACACACACACACCCCACACACACACACAGATGGGTGTTTTTAGCACACATGCTGTTGAATGTACACACACACACACACTCTCTCTCTCTCTCTCTCTCTCTCTCTCCCTCTGTCTCTCTCTTCCTCTATCCCTCACTTCCTCTCTTCCTCTCTCTCTCTCTCTCTCTCTCTCTCTGTCCTACTTATACTAATCCTTTTCCTAGACTGATGACGAGTGAACATTTGGGGGGAACTGGTGATGACACTGTGTGTGTGTGTGTGTGTGTGTGTATGTATGTGTATATATATATATATATATAATGAAATGTTTTGAAGTGCTCTTCTTTGTTTCTGGCTCTGCTTCCTTCCTCTGGATACGTTTCACCTTTTACCAACAGAGAGAGAGAGAGAGAGACAGAGAGAGAGACAGAGAGAGAGAGAGAGAGAGATCTCATGCTGTCCGTTTGTTGTCGGTTAGTCCCTCAACCCCTTTCTGACAAGCAGAGGGGGAGGAGTGTGTGTGAGTGTGTGTGTGTGTGTGGGGGGGAGGAGGAGAAAGGGGGGTTGGCTTCAGTGTGATGTGAATGGAATAGAATCAGCACGAGACACACACACACAGAGAGAGAGAGAGAGAGAGAGAGAGAGACACACACACAGAGAGAGAGAGAGAGAGAGAGAGAGAGAGAGAGAGAGGAATACAGCACAAATCAACCTGCCTCTTCTGGCTACACAACAGCTCTAGAGAGAGAGAGAGAGAGAGAGAGAGAGAGAGGGTTATTGCACATAACCACCGATCAGGAAGTCTTTTTTTTGTTTCTCTCTTTGTGTGTGTGTGTGTGTGTGTGTGTGTTGTGTGTGTGTGTGTCTGTGTGTGTGTGTGTGTGTGTGTGTGTGTGTGTGTGTGTGTGTGTGTGTCGGTTTGCAGAGAGAGAGAAGAGAAGCCAAGCTGTAAGAGACTGCAAGGGGAAGTGAAGGTGGACGAGAGACAGACAGACAGACAGACAGACAGACAGACAGACAGACAGACAGACGGGAGAGAAAGAGGGTCTCACACACAACAGACCTCCGCTTGGCGGAGAGGAGAGGAGAGGAGAGGAGAGGAGAGGAGAGGAGAGGAGAGGAGAGGAGAGGAGAGGAGAGGAGAGCTCTAGCATAATAAAATGCTGTCATGGGGAGGAGAGGAGAGGAGGAGGACAGAGGAGGACATGATGATGATGATGATGGAGCAGCCGCGAGGACGAAGGGTCCTGCAGCAGCTGAAATGTGGAGGTAAGAAGAGAAGACCCCCCTTATCCCTTATCCCCCCCCCTCCACCCATCTTTATCTCTATCTCTGCATCCCCCCACCTCCTCTCCTCTCCTCTCCTCTCCTCTCCTCTCCTCTCCTCTCCTCTCTCTCCTCTCCTCTCCTCTCCTCTCCTCTCCTCGCCTATTACTGAGATTATGGAGAAATGGCACATTCCAGCTACCAGCCCCCTGTGTCTCTCTCTCTCTCTCTCTCTCTCTCTTTCTCATGGTAATGTGTTGGGGCTGCACACACACACACACACACACACACACACACACACACACACACACACACACACACACACACACACACACACACACACACACACCGGCTGGCTGGGCTGCGGCCCCCCCCCCACCCCCCCCCCCCCCACAGGCATGCATCATGACACACATGCTGTCTCACACCGGTAGAAAATACCTGATCTACAACCATGGATGTGACGCGCTGAGAGGGTTGTAAGATCTGATATTTCTCCAGAGTGTGACTGACACACCACCGGCACGCGTCCTCTCTCTCTCTCTCTCTCTCTCTCTCTCTCTCTCTCTCTCTCTCTCTCTCTCTCTCTCTCTCTCTCTCTCTCTCTCTCTCTCTCTCTCTCTCTCTCTCTCTCTCTCTCTCTCTCTCTCTCTCTCTCTCTCTCTCTCTCTCTCTCTCATCCATCCATTTTGTAATGTGACGTAGAGACACAGAGCTTTGCTCTGAAACCATTTCCTCTGACCTGCCGTTACCACGCTTTAAAAAAACAATCTCCAAGCCCTCTGACCTGCCGTTACCACGCTTTAAAAAAACAATCTCCAAGCCCTCCTCTCCTCAGAGCCTGTGATGATGAGGCGGTCAGGGCTTTGAACACGGTGCTGGTTAGATGGTTGGTTTGGTGGGGGGTGGATGGGCCGTGCAGGGGGTGGTGTGTGTGTGTGTGTGTGTGTGTGTGTGTGTGTGTGTGTGTGTGTGTGTGTGTGTGTGTGTGTGTGTGTGTGTGTGTGTGTGTGGGGGGGGGGGTCAGGTCTGTGGGTGCGGTGGGCGGGTGTTCCTGGTCACTAGGCTAGGTGAGCACGGTACGGCGTGCGCTCACAACGTCGTCGAGGTTTGAATCCGGCTCACAACCTTTGTCGCATTTTACCCCCCCCCTCTCCCCCCTCATCACTATTAACCCCCCCCCCCCCCTCTCTCTCTCTCTCTCTCTCTCTCTCTCTCTCTCTCTCTCTCTCTCTATTGTATGAAGCAGAAATGACTGGAGGGAGAAAAAAGGACGGATGTTGTGACATTGTCAGGAAACCACTCTGTGTCTCTGCTGCCATGTGAGAGAGAGACATAGAGAGACATAGAGAGAGAGAGAGAGAGAACGATCTCTTTATCTCTGGGTTACAGACAGACAGACAGACAGACAGACAGACAGACAGACAGACAGACAGACAGACAGACAGAAATGTGAATTAATCCAGATACATATTTTCACACAGAAGACCATCAGACCGTGTGTGTGTGTGTGTGTGTGTGTGTGTGTGTGTGTGTGTGTGTGTGTGTGTGTGTGTGTGTGTGTGTGTGTGTGTGTGTGTGTGTGTGTGTGTGTGTGTGTGTGTGTGTGTGTGTGTGTGTGTGCAGAAGGGTTTAAGTGGATGAATGAGGATCGTAATGCCATACTGCATGTGTTGTGCACTGACTATGATACAGACAGACAGACAGACAGACAGACTAATGCTATCAATGCATTGAATGGGACATTATCACGTTTTATCAGACCATTGAATGGGCGAAGTAGGCGACATACTGACCTACCCAGTACCACCATTTATTACATTACATTACAGTCATTTAGCAGACGCTTTTATCCAAAGCGACTTACAACTAGAAAAAGTGCTCCTCGGAGCACAGGTCTCCGCCAGGTCAGGTAGGTTATTGTGGCCTCCTGGTGGCGCTATAATAGGCCAATGTTTAAAGGGTACCATTTGTTCTTAGGCCTTGCCAAAAATGGTTTGAGGCATTTTGTGCAACTTTTTTTTTTGCTAAATTAGACCTGCTGGTGGCGCTATAACAGGCCAATGTTAAAAGGGTGGCATTTGTTCCTCAACATAGTGTGAATGTACGTGCAAAGTTTGACCGCAATCGGACGGTGCGTTCATGATTTGCGGAATTTTGTTCAAAACAAGCCACTACTGCAAACTTTAGATGTCAATCTTAGCCAATGAGGATGGAATATGAAAAATCAAACACCATCTTGATCACATGACTATGGAGATCATGTGTACCGATTTGCGCGAAATTTGGATAAAATCGGAAGGAGTAATATAAAGAAATGTGTTTTACATAAGTCGGCCTCCTGGTGGCGCTATAAAAGGCAGATGGGAAAAATGCAGGGCAAAGGTTTTTCCTTGACCTCTAGGGAGTGCACATACAAAGTTTTACACAGATCGGTGCAGTTATAGGTAAAAACATAAATTGGCCTGTTATAGCGCCACCATGAGGCTGATTTGAAAATTTTCAAGTGGTATTTCTTCCTCGGCAAAAATATGGAAATATGCATGCAAAATTTCACCGAAATTGCATGCTGTGTTCATGATTTGAGCCATTTTGTTGAAAAATGGTGACAGACGGACGGACGGACGGACACACGGACGGACGGACGGACGGACGGAGGGTAAAACATACTCTCTCGCCATGCCTTTCGGCCTGGCGGAGACAAACTACTAATCACCAGAAGTCTTAAAGGTTCTATGACGTTCATTGTCTCCGCCAGGCCAAAGGCATGGCGAGAGAGTATGTTTTACCCCTTGTCCGTCCGTCCGTCCGTGTGTGTGTGTGTGTGTGTGTGTCCGTCTGTCACCAGCTAATCTCCGGCACCGTTGGCCCGGTCGCTCCGAAACTGTGCACACACACTCCCTGGATGCCAATTCAGAACCTCTGCCCCAAATCTTTCACATGGGCCTGTTATAGCGCCACCAGGAGGCCGATTCGTGCAAAACCCATTTTTGGGCGGTGAAACCGCCCCTATATATGAGGTTTGGACATCGACATTCGATTGCACCCCCCCCAACCCTGCGCTGTGATTGGCCACCATTGTACCCCCCTAACCCTGCACCATGATTGGCCAATCACAGTCTATTCAGGACTGTGATTGGCTAGTGAAACATGACACATGTGCATAGCCCTATAAATAGGATGTTTTTTTTAAAGTTAGGGGTGTACAATGGTTGGTCCACAATATTACTTTTCTTCCATCACTTCTTCCATCACTGTGATGACCACTGTGACCACACCGCCCACTTCACACTGGGTGTGATTTTTTTTATATTACTCCTACAAATGTTATCCAAACGTCATGCAAAACGGTACACAGTATCTCTATAGTCATGTGATCAACACGGATCTGTCCGATTTCCCATATTCCATCCTCATTGCCTAAGGTTGGCTTCCAAAGTTTGCAGGATTGGTCCGTTTTGAACAAAAAGCCTCAAAGTATACACACAGCTTGCGATTTCCGTGAAATTTCACACGCACATTCCCACTAGGCCGAGGAAGAAATGCCACCCTTCTCACATTGGCCTGTTATAGCGCCACCAGCAGGTCTAATTTAGCAAAACACATTTTTGGAACAAAATGCCTCAAATCATGAATGCAGTGTCAATGCAAGAATAAATGGCACGGTTGGCACCCTTTTCACATTGGCCTATTATAGCGCCACCAGGAGGCCAGAATAACCTACCTGACCTGGTGGAGACCTGTGCTCCGAGGAGCACTTTTTCTAGTTTTCACTTTTTTTTATTTTTTATGTTTTTTTGGGGGTTTTATGACCTCAATTACACCCAAAAAATCTGAATTTTGAACATTCAGTGGATTTTCTGTGGTCTGGGGTTTTCTGAATAATTAGGCTGAAAAGTTTATTTTTTCATTGCAGTTGAAAAGGCTTTAGAAATGTGAGAGAAAAACACCTGCCATGGATCAATGGAGTGGAATTTTTTTTTTTTTTTTTTTTTTTTTTTTTTGGCTGTCATTAGCATTGATGCTATATGGTATCCACTGTGGCTGTCATTAGCATTGATGCTATATTATCCACTGTGGCTGTCATTAGCATTGATGCTATATGGTATCCACTGTGGCTGTCATTAGCATTGATGCTATGTTATCCACTGTGGCTGTCATTAGCATTGATGCTATATGGTATCCACTGTGGCTGTCATTAGCATTGATGCTATGTTATCCACTGTGGCTGTCATTAGCATTGATGCTATGTTATCCACTGTGGCTGTCATTAGCATTGATGCTATATGGTATCCACTGTGGCTGTCATTAGCATTGATGCTATATGTTATCCACTGTGGCTGTCATTAGCATTGATGCTATATGGTATCCACTTTGGCTGTCATTAGCATTGATGCTATGTTATCCACTGTGGCTGTCATTAGCATTGATGCTATGTTATCCACTGTGGCTGTCATTAGCATTGATGCTATGTTATCCACTGTGGCTGTCATTAGCATTGATGCTATGTTATCACTGTGGTTGTCATTAGCATTGATGCTATGTTATCCACTGTGGCTGTCATTAGCATTGATGCTATATGGTATCCACTGTGGCTGTCATTAGCATTGATGCTATGTTATCCACTGTGGCTGTCATTAGCATTGATGCTATGTTATCCACTGTGGCTGTCATTAGCATTGATGCTATGTTATCACTGTGGTTGTCATTAGCATTGATGCTATGTTATCACTGTGGTTGTCATTAGCATTGATGCTATGTTATCCACTGTGGCTGTCATTAGCATTGATGCTATATGGTATCCACTGTGGCTGTCATTAGCATTGATGCTATATGGTATCCACTGTGGTTGTCATTAGCATTGATGCTATATGGTATCCACTGTGGTTGTCATTAGCATTGATGCTATATGGTATCCACTGTGGTTGTCATTAGCATTGATGCTATATGGTATCCACTGTGGCTGTCATTAGCATTGATGCTATATGGTATCCACTGTGGTTGTCATTAGCATTGATGCTATGTTATCCACTGTGGCTGTCATTAGCATTGATGCTATGTTATCACTGTGGTTGTCATTAGCATTGATGCTATGTTATCCACTGTGGCTGTCATTAGCATTGATGCTATATGGTATCCACTGTGGCTGTCATTAGCATTGATGCTATGTTATCCACTGTGGCTGTCATTAGCATTGATGCTATGTTATCACTGTGGTTGTCATTAGCATTGATGCTATGTTATCACTGTGGTTGTCATTAGCATTGATGCTATGTTATCCACTGTGGCTGTCATTAGCATTGATGCTATATGGTATCCACTGTGGCTGTCATTAGCATTGATGCTATATGGTATCCACTGTGGTTGTCATTAGCATTGATGCTATATGGTATCCACTGTGGTTGTCATTAGCATTGATGCTATATGGTATCCACTGTGGTTGTCATTAGCATTGATGCTATATGGTATCCACTGTGGCTGTCATTAGCATTGATGCTATATGGTATCCACTGTGGTTGTCATTAGCATTGATGCTATATGTGAGCGGGTACAGTGCTTTGGGGATCAACTCGCCAGTTGAGAAAGGGTAGAAAACAGCAAATTAAATGCGATTTTCTTTTTGTTGTGTTTTTCGTTTTTTTTTTCTTCATATTAACACAGTTCGAATGTTGAAGAAGGTTTGTATTGCAAAAGATAGTCGTTTTAGAATCATTTAATGGTTACATTTATATGGCAAAGTAGGCTGCTTTTTTGCGAGTCTGTGTGTTATTTTGGGGGGTGGAGAGACACTTGGCCGAGATTTGCATCGTGGTTTCGATTGGTCATGGCTAGGCATTGTTCTCCGGTTTCACTCTGAGCACCGCCTATCTTCCCACGATGAGCCAGTGTTGCCAGGTATTTTTATTATAAGTTAGCCCCCAAGATTTTTATTTGAAAATAGCAGATCTACAAGCTCACAACGCGTCGCTTGTGATGCGACGCGTTGTGAGCTTGTAGATCTGCTATTTTCAAATAGCCGGTGTATACAGTAGGTTACACGGTGATGTAATGCACGTCTGTCTGTCTGTTTGTCTGTCTACACGACTAGACAGACAGACAGACAGACAGACAGAGGTTACCAGGCAGATTAACAGATGTAGGGTGAGTCAGCATGTGGGAGTGTTTTGCATGGCAACACCCTCTGTCTGTCTGATCACTTCCTGTGCAGGAAGACGGGGGGGGGGGGGGGGGGGGGGGTCACTGTGTGTCCTCTCAGTGTCCATCTGTCATGTTGGGTGTCCTTTAGGATTTTAATCATTTTGGTTCCTTAACCATATTTAACTTTAATTTCGGTTCGGATCAATCATCCACTGTGCAATGTGCACGTGCACGGACCCAGTGCACGTCATTCCGTGCATATCCGCCAAGAAAACCCGAAAATCCGTGCACATGTACGGCGAGTCCCACGGTGGGCGTAACCGGTTGCAACCCGGTAGCAGAGCAGTCCCCACAACATGATTTACCATTCTGTGCCTATCTGTACATAACTCTATCTGTACATAACTCTATCTGTACATAACTCTATCTGTATATAACTCTATCTGTACATAACTCTATCTGTACATAACTCTATCTGTACATAACTCTATCTGTACATAACTCTATCTGTACGTAACTCTATCTGTACATGACTCTATCTGTACATAACTCTATCTGTACATAACTCTATCTGTACATAACTCTATCTATACATAACTCTATCAGTACATAACTCTATCTGTACATAACTCTATCTGTACATAACTCTATCTGTATATAACTCTATCTGTACATAACTCTATCTGTACATAACTCTATCTGTACATAACTCTATCTGTACATAACTCTATCTGTACATAACTCTATCTGTACATAACTCTATCTGTACATAACTATCTGTACATAACTCTATCTGTACATAACTCTTATGGCGCTGAGTAGGCTCAAGCGAACGTCACAACGTTCGGGACGGCAACTCGTCAAGTGATCCACAGAGCAGCGGAGTGGATCCAGTGATCCACTCCGCTGCTCCGTGGATCACTGGATCCACTCCGCTACTCCGTGGATCACTTGATCCACTCCGCTGCTCTGTGGATCACTGGATCCACTCCGCTGCTCCGTGGATCACTGGATCCACTCCGCTGCTCCGTGGATCACTTGATCCACTCCGCTGCTCCGTGGATCACTGGATCCACTCCGCTACTCCGTGGATCACTGGATCCACTCCGCTGCTCCGTGGATCACTTGATCCACTCCGCTGCTCCGTGGATCACTTGATCCACTCCGCTGCTCTGTGGATCACTGGATCCACTCCGCTGCTCTGTGGATCACTGGATCCACTCCGCTGCTCTGTGGATCACTGGATCCACTCCGCTGCTCTGTGGATCACTGGATCCACTCCGCTACTCCGTGGATCACTGGATCCACTCCGCTGCTCCGTGGATCACTTGATCCACTCCGCTGCTCTGTGGATCACTGGATCCACTCCGCTGCTCTGTGGATCACTGGATCCACTCCGCTGCTCCGTGGATCACTGGATCCACTCCGCTGCTCCGTGGATCACTGGATCCACTCCGCTGCTCTGTGGATCACTGGATCCACTCCGCTGCTCTGTGGATCACTGGATCCACTCCGCTGCTCTGTGGATCACTGGATCCACTCCGCTGCTCTGTGGTGAAGCTGTGGACAGGGTGAAGGACAGGGTGAAGGACAGGGTGAAGGACAGGGTGAAGGACAGGGTGAAGGACAGGGTGAAGGACAGGGTGAAGCTGTGGACAGGGTGAAGGACAGGGTGAAGGACAGGGTGAAGGACAGGGTGAAGGACAGGGTGAAGCTGTGGACAGGGTGAAGGACAGGGTGAAGGACAGGGTGAAGGACAGGGTGAAGCTGTGCCGGTCAGACTAGCATCATGCCAGCATCAGGCCATGTGCTTCATGTGTATGTAGGTCAGGTACAACATGAAGGCAGACAGACTGAGAGGACAGGATGAAACTAACACCCTGCATGAGATGACTGCTTCCTCTCTCTCTCTCTCTGTCTGTCTGTCTCTCTGTCTGTCTCTGTCTGTGTCTCTCTGTCTCTCTCCGTGTCTCACTGTCTGTCTGTGTCTCTCTGTCTCTCTCTGTGTCTGTCTGTCTGTGTCTCTCTGTCTCTCTCTGTGTCTGTCTGTCTGTGTCTCTCTGTCTCTCTCCGTGTCTCACTGTCTGTCTGTGTCTCTCTGTCTCTCTCTGTGTCTCACTGTCTGTCTGTGTCTCTCTGTCTCTCTCTGTGTCTCACTGTCTGTCTGTGTCTCTCTGTCTCTCTCTCTGTCTGTCTGTCTGTGTCTCTCTGTCTCTCTCCGTGTCTCACTGTCTGTCTGTGTCTCTCTGTCTCTCTCTGTGTCTCACTGTCTGTCTGTGTCTCTCTGTCTCTCTCTCTGTCTGTCTGTCTGTGTCTCTCTGTCTCTCTCCGTGTCTCACTGTCTGTCTGTGTCTCTCTGTCTCTCTCTGTGTCTCACTGTCTGTCTGTGTCTCTCTGTCTCTCTCTGTGTCTGTCTGTCTGTGTCTCTTTGTCTCTCTCTGTGTCTGTCTGTCTATGTCTCTTTGTCTCTCTCTGTGTCTCACTGTCTGTCTGTGTCTCTTTGTCTCTCTCTGTGTCTGTCTATGTCTCTTTGTCTCTCTCTGTGTCTCACTGTCTGTCTGTGTGTCTCTGTCTGTCTGTCTCTCTGTCTGTCTCTCTCCGTGTCTCACTGTCTGTCTGTGTCTCTCTGTCTCTCTCTGTGTCTGTCTCTCTCTGTCTGTCTGTCTGTCTGTCTGTCTCTGTCTGTCTGTCTCTCTGTCTGTCTCTCTCCGTGTCTCACTGTATGTCTGTGTCTCTCTGTCTCTCTCTGTGTCTGTCTCTCTCTCTCTGTCTGTCTGTCTGTCTGTCTCTCTCCGTGTCTCACTGTCTGTCTGTGTCTCTCTGTCTCTCTCTGTGTCTGTCTCTGTCTGTCTGTCTGTCTGTCTGTCTGTCTGTCTGTCTGTCTGTGTCTGTCTGTCTGTCTCTCTGTCTGTCTCTCTCCGTGTCTCACTGTCTGTCTGTGTCTCTCTGTCTCTCTCTGTGTCTGTCTCTCTCTGTCTGTCTGTCGGTCTGTCTGTCTGTCTCTGTCTGTCTGTCTCTCTGTCTGTCTCTCTCCGTGTCTCACTGTCTGTCTGTGTCTCTCTGTCTCTCTCTGTGCAGTGTTGTTTTTGGCAGGCATTTTAGATTTAGTCTTAGTCTTAGTCTTTTGGACGAAATGCTTGTTAGTTTTAGTCACATTTTAGTCATTTCTATCCTTGATAGTTTTAGTCTAGTTTTAGTCGACGAAAACTCAAATGGTTTTAGTCTAGTTTTAGTCGACGAAAACTCAAATGGTTTTAGTCTAGTTTTAGTCATTGGTTTTAGTCAAACAAATAAAATAAAATAATATATTTAAACTAATTTAATTAGGTCAATATACATATTGTATTTAAGATATGACTGCTAACAGTATTATCATAAAATATATCCCATTTTTAGGGGATAACACAATAGGATACAACGTGTGTTACAACACATACTGTAATGCACACAAAATACTGCATGTTCGGAAAATAGAATAGCCTAGATCAGGTTCTCATTATCAACCTTTTTTTTACCAGTACCAGCCAGAAAATATTTGTCTCTCCAAGTACCACCATTATGACTGATGTTAAAATACAGTAGCGTACACCTGCCCCATCCTATTCATATGCACAATTCACACAGGAGGCAAATGTATTCCTACTAAAAATGTTGTATTTTTGACAGTTGTGTACATTATGGTAGCACTAAACTGGCACTTAAACTCATGCAGTTGAAAGAAAAACGTCTTAATAGCTTAATAACCACATGGTACCCTCTTTCTAAGCAATGGAAAAATTAGAATGTACATATACTGTACTGTACATAGTCTATGTAAGAACTAGGTATATTAAGTTACTGTACTGTTGAGTTCCAAGGATTTACTCGTCACGTCACAGTCATAGGCACGATGCAAACAACCATTGAACCCCTACGTCACTGACGTACCCCCTTTTTCACTTGCTTTCACTTGCCCTCCAAGGCTAAACAATCCAAATGAGCTTTAGCCATTGGTTCTCAAAGTGGGGTCCGGGGACCCCCAGGGGTCCTTGAGGGAGTTCCAGGGGGTCCCCAGCTAAATGATGGATAGTTAGGAACCAAATGGACCCTTATGGGTCTGTAACTCTGAGAGTGTACAAATGGAACCAAATGGACCCTAACGGGTTCATTTGGTTCCATTTGTACACTCTCAGAGTTAAATGAACATTGATTTTACAATATGAATTGGGGTCCCAGAGATAGAAATGCCATAAAATAGGGGTCCGTAGCCTTATGCATGCCAAACTGGGGGTCCTTCAATTAAAATGGTTGAGAATTGACTGCTAGAGCTGTAAAAATCATCTCTTATGAGGGGGTCCGTGGCATATCTTTTCAAATGGGGGTCCTAAGGGCTAATAAGTGTCAATGTGGGGGTCCTTGACATGAAACAGTTTGAGAACCACTGGCTCAAGCACGCCAGCTTTAGCCTGAAGCTAGCGTCAGATGTTATGGAAAACTTTTAGGAAGTACGACAAACATTACCACGGGCCAATTGTCGAGTAACATCGACTTATGTCAGTAAATGGACTGCCGTTAGCTTACCGTTGCAAAAATAGTAGCGTGGCACGCTCTCTTATCTGTCTCTTATCTCCCTCTCCCGTTAGGTGCATTAGGTTTCCTTTCAGATGGATTGTAAAGTAGTATGTATGTCCATAATATATCCATTCTTCTTTTCAGACCACCTAACCCATTCAAACCTAATAACATGCCCACTATCATAACTTAAGGCAGCTAGGCAACTCGCGTCTTCACGTTCATAACAACAACAACAACTACACGTGAAGCCGGTATCAGTGTTGCCAGATTCTGTGAAAGAAACAAGCAACCAGGTCTAGGAAAACCAGCCCAAAAGAAGCGACTATGGGCCACATGAGCACTTACAACTTAGTACTTAAACCTACTGTATACATCGGTTATTTGAAAATAGCAGATCTACAAGCTCACAACGTGTTGCATCAAGAGCGACACGTTGTGAGCTTGTAGATCTGCTATTTTCAAATAAAGTTCTTGGTGGAAACTTATAATAAAAGAACATGGCAACACTGCCCAGACCAGGCCGGTATCCCAGCCAATCACAGAGCCCCCCCTCCCAAATTTTGAACGTCCCACCCAATAAAAATGTCGTCTCGTCTCGTCTTGTCGACGAAAACACACATTCGTCTCGTCATATTTTAGTCATCAAAGACCACGTCAACGTTACGTCTTCGTCATGAAAAAAAGGGGCGTTGATGAAATCATATCGTCTTCGTCATCGTTGACGAAAACAACACTGCCGCTGTGTCTCACTGTCTGTCTATGTCTCTTTGTCTCTCTCTGTGTCTGTCTCTCTCTGTCTGTCTGTCTGTCTGTCTCTGTCTCTCTCTGTCTCTCTGTGTCTCTCTCTCTCTGTGTGTCTCTCTCTCTCTGTGTCTCTTTGTCTCTCTCTGTCTCTCTCTGTCTGTCTGTCTCTGTCTCTCTCTCTGTGTCTCTCTGTGTCTCTCTGTGTCTCTCTGTCTCTCTCTGTGTCTCTCTGTGTCTCTCTGTGTCTCTCTGTCTCTCTCTGTGTCTCTCTGTCTCTCTCTGTGTCTCTCTGTCTCTCTCTGTGTCTCTCTGTCTCTCTCTGTGTCTAAGTGTCTCTCTGTCTCTCTCTGTGTCTCTCTGTCTCTCTGTGTGTCTTATCCAAAGCGCTTTACATAGATAGTGAATTCACATATTACACCGATGGAGGAGGAAACCATGCAAGGCACCAACCTGCTCATCAGGAGCAATTAGGGGTTCAGCGTCTTGCTCAAGGACACTTCTACACTAACTCTGGGGGAGCCCGGGATCAAACTGGGAACCTCACGGTTGCCATCCGGCCGCTCTACCCCTGAGCCACTGCCCCCCCTATATTCAAGCTCAACACACTTCACATAGCCATGCGCTGTGAGCTTGTAGATCTGCTATTTTTGAAGCAAACGTTTGAGCAGGGCCTCAGCGTTTAAATGTTGTATCACTTCCTCTCTGTGAGGTCAGAGGTCATCAGCCATATAAATTCAATGCTTCATGGATTCATTTATTTTTGGTTTGTTTTTTTGCCGCTTCCTCAAAGTCAGCCGAGCTCAACCAATGAGAATGAGACAACGGTTCAACACACACACACACACACACACACACACACACACACACACACACACACACACACACACACACACACACATCGTGGGGTATTTTAGTGTCAGTGTGAATTAAGTATTTGTATTAAGTATTTTAGTGTCAGTGTGAATTAAGTATTTGTATTAAGTATTTTAGTGTCAGTGGCCCTCATTTATCAACGGAGCGTATAAACCTGCTTATATTTTTCCATATATTCGGCCGTACGCCAACGTCGAAGTCACATTTATCAACGAATCCTACACAGCCAATCCTGGCGTACATCAGGTCGGAGCTTTGATAAATCTCACGTCTGAAAACGAGCGTCATTTAAATAACACGCCCTTAAATATTCTGGAAACACCCCGATTTTACGACATGAAGAACCGAAAAGAAAGACTTTCGCCGCCTCGCCTCGCTGCCTGTCAAGTCACACACACACACACACGCACACGCCTCTCTCTCTCTCTCTCTCTCTCACCACACACACACACACACACACACACACACACACACACACACACACACACACACGCCCAACTGTGTCTTTCATGTAATCCGTAACGGTACAATCTTTGTCACGTAGGCTTGTAGCCTACATGAATGACATATTATGATACCAATCACATCGCCATGAATGGGGTTTGTATATTAATTTATTTAACCCATACCGAGCAGTGCACAAGCAGTCATGTAGGATATTCCCCGTGAGACTCGGACGGGCGGCAGTGATCCCGTGCTGCCACGTTAATAAGAGATTCGATCGTCAGGTTTATATCCTTAACCCAGCCAGGTTGTAGCCTATATAACTCTCTATGACATAACTCCATACCATAGTACAAGCTACTGTAAGTTTGTAGACCTCACTGTCCATGAAAAGATGGTCGGGAGTCCCGACCACGGGACTCCCGACGCAAAAGCGCTCGTATATTTTGAAAATAGCAGATCTACAAGCTCACAACGCGTCGCGATGCGACCCGTTGTGAGCTTGCAGATCTGCTATTTTAAAATAGCCATGCAGCCAGATCTGCAAGCTTAACCGAATGACTGTTAAAGCAGTTTGTTTAAATTACTTATAAAATGTTATATTTTCACAGGGATTATTTATTAGTGTAGATATACATTTAGGAGTGGATTATGTGTCCAGATGCCTGTCAGACAATTCTGCTCCGCAGGTCTAGAATGGAATAAACGGGCGCAGCCAACGTCAACAACTGGTCTCTACCAGACGTGAGATCTCAGCGTATGGTAGGATGAAGCCCACGTCAGGATATATTGATAAATGCTGAAAGGTGGTGATCTCGCCGTACGCCCACTATTTGGGCTGCACCGCGTTGATAAATGAGGGCCAGTGTGCATGAAGCAGCACACAGCATATTGTAATGATAACATGTATGTTTCATTGTAATGATAACATGTATGTTTCATTGTAATGATAACATGTATGTTTCATTGTAATGTAACATACATGTTATATAAAAAGAGGTTCTATATATATGTTCTATAAAAGAGGCAGAGGCTATTTTAACAATATTTATCTAACAAACTAAACAACTACATGAACAAACTAAATGTTATGCATCAACTCCTACAATTCAAGTGCTTCAGGGTGGGGGTTCACGTAGGAGTATTATGAAGGTGTGTGTGTGTGTGTGTGTGTGTGTGTGTGTGTGTGTGTGTGTGTGTGTGTGTGTGTGTGTGTGTGTGTGTGTGTGTGTGTGTGTGTGTGTGTGTGTGTGTGTGTGTGTGTGTGTGTGTAAAGAGGAAGTCAGACACAGCTACACAAGGTGTTTTTTTTGGCACTTCCTCTTTGTGGACTGACTGCGTTTACTGAAGGGGGAGGGGCCATGGGGGGGGTAGTTAATATAGCATCACAATCATTTGAACCACTTTATCCATTTATATGTTGGCTATTTAAAAACAGCAGATCTACAAGCTACGAGCTTCTAGATCTGCTGTTTATGAACATTTGTGGAGGGTCCTCCTCGGTACAAAACCCTTTCAGATGGGGGTCCTCGGCACAAAACCCTTTCAGATGGGGGTCCTCGGTACAAAACCCTTTCAGATGGGGGTCCTCGGCACAAAACCCTTTCAGATGGGGGTCCTCGGCACAAAACCCTTTCAGATGGGGGTCCTCGGTACAAAACCCTTTCAGATGGGGGTCCTCGGCACAAAACCCTTTCAGATGGGGGTCCTCGGTACAAAACCCTTTCAGATGGGGGTCCACGGTACAAAACCCTTTCAGATGGGGGTCCTCGGCCAAATACAAACCATGTTGGGGTCCTTGGCATGAACAAGTTTTAGAATCACTG
>NC_137609.1:56427840-56460340 GCF_963280865.1 Gymnoscopelus braueri
GTGTGTGTGTGTGTGTGTGTGTGTGTGTGTGTGTGTGTGTGTGTGTGTGTGTGTATTTCTTGGAGACAGGGTGAACTGTACTGCATGTATTTCAACATAGAGGATGATTTCTTTCATAAACGCTGCATTCAGGAGGAAAAGGAGATTCTCTTGAACGCTGCCTGGTGTTTGGCCTGCAGAGAGAGAGGTCAGTTCTGTGAGCTTGTAGGTCAGTGCTGTGAGCTTGTAGATCAGTGTTGTGAGCTTGTAGATCAGTGCTGTGAGCTTGTAGGTCAGTGCTGTGAGCTTGTAGATCAGTGCTGTGAGCTTGTAGATCAGTGCTGTGAGCTTGTAGGTCAGTGCTGTGAGCTTGTAGATGTTTTGTACCAGAGGGACCCTCAGAAGAAAAAAAAACAACCATTTTCAATATTTTTCATAAATATCTTGTAGATCTGCTATTTTTGAATGTCCAACGTATGAATGGATCAGGTTGTTGACATGATTGTGATGCTACATTAACCCCCCCCCCCCCCCCTGCAGCGTAGAGTCCATGAACATGAACTTCACACTGACCAGGCTCATCCTCTCAGGGGTCAGAGGTCAGTGATGACTTCCTGCTGTACAGGAAGTGGCCCTGAGTGACCCCCCCCCCCCCCCCCCACAGTAAAACCTACTAATAGAGCAGGACGTCCTGTTTGATGACATCATACACCAGGGTCACTTTAACCCATTCAGTCATTTTAGATGTTTGAACCATTTGAACCATTATGTTATACTTTAGGCTATTTAACAACAGCTGATCTACAAGCTCATGGCGCCTCGGCATGAGCTTGTAGATCTGCATTTTTTTAAAGAATTGTGAACATTTTTGCAAATATTGAATACATATACATACACATTTATATATATTTTTAAGCAAACACTCAAATCTTTACTTCGGGGGGAGGGGGAGGGGGGTCCCTGGAACAACATATTTTGAGATGGGGGTCCACGGCCAAATACATATACATATACATATACATATACATATACATATACATATACGTATACGTATACATATACCATATCTCTGCTGTCCAGCCTGAACCTGCTAACTCCAAAACACTCATTGTTCAGGAAACGAAAAAACAAAATATACGTTTTTCAGGAAATGAAGAAAACCTTATATTTTTAAAACAAAGCAATACTGCCTCATCAAAGTTGGTATAGTGACTTTATATATTGTCAGATACTTGCATGTGTCATTATATTATCAACACTTTACCCAAATCGCGGGTAAATCAACACTTTACCCATCGCAAGTGGAGTTAGTAGTTTCAGACGAGCAAAAATCAAGCTGAAATGGAGTTATGTGTCCAAACAACAACAATAGCTCCACTCACTGCTGAGGGAGAGGTTTCAAAAGGGTACAAATTCCCAAAAGCTAACAATGGATCTCCAAGCTCACAATGCATCACAACAACGTGTGAATTAATGCCCTGATGCTTCATGACACTTATTATATATATTATATATTTAGATATATGTATTATATTATAATACATATATCTAAGTAATAAAACAACTGCTGGTGGAGCAGTAGAGGCTCATTGAGGTGAAGGGAGTCAGGGTCTCGGGTTCAGAGCCTCTCCTGACCCGAACCGCTGTCCCAAGTGGAGGAGCGTCAATCACACACGTGTGTGTGTGTGTGTGTGTGTGTGTGTGTGTGTGTGTGTGTGTGTGTGTGTGTGTGTGTGTGTGTGTGTGTGTGTGTGTGTGTGTGTGTGTGTGTGTGTGTGTGTGTGTGTGTGTGTGTGTGTGTGTGTGTGTGTGTGTGTGTGTGTGTGCATGTGCGTGTGCGTGTGTGACATGTCACTGTTTGCTGACTGTGTGCCTTTCACATCAAAAACATGAATATTATTATATAAACATATTCCATCTCATATTTATTTCTGCTCTTCAAGCATGGATGTGTTTTATAAACCCTTCAATCCTCTAGACCGAGCCCACTCTGTACTTGGATCGCTTCTTTTTATCTACACACCAGTTATGTCTTCGCTCACAATGTGACGATCTCCACACACACACACACACACACACACACACACACACACACACACACACACACACACACACACACACACACACACACACACACACACACACACACACACACACACACACACACACACACACACACACACGTACCTTACCAACACCTGTCCTTCTGTCAACACTTGTCCAGATGTTATACTGTAGAACAATCCTTCTGGAATATTTTAGACCCAATGGACCCACATACTAGTTAAAAACTTAACCCTACTATACTATGGGCCCTATAATCATCCATACTGGCTAAAGCCACTATTTAAGGGTTTAGCATTGTGCAAGGGGCGTTCCCGTGAAAAAGTTCCTATTCTGGGACACCTGCCTTACCCGCTAAACACCTGCCTTACCCGCTATAAACACCTGCCTTACCCGCTAAACACCTGCCTTACCCGCTAAACACCTCCCTTACCCGCTAAACACCTGCCTTACCCGCTAAACACCTGCCTTACCCGCTAAACACCTGCCTTACCCGCTATAAACACCTGCCTTACCCGCTAAACACCTGCCTTACCCGCTAAACACCTCCCTTACCCGCTAAACACCTGCCTTACCCGCTAAACACCTGCCTTACCCGCTAAACACCTGCCTTACCCGCTAAACACCTGCCTTACCCGCTATAAACACCTGCCTTACCCCCTAAACACCTGCCTTACCCGCTAAACACCTGCCTTACCCGCTAAACACCTGCCTTACCCGCTATAAACACCTGCCTTACCCCCTAAACACCTGCCTTACCCCCTAAACACCTGCCTTACCCGCTAAACACCTGCCTTACCCGCTAAACACCTGCCTTACCCGCTAAACACCTGCCTTACCCACTAAACACCTGCCTTACCCGCTAAACACCTGCCTTACCCCCTAAACACCTGCCTTACCCGCTAAACACCTGCCTTACCCGCTAAACACCTGCCTTACCCGCTAAATACCTGCCTTACCCCCTAAACACCTGCCTTACCCGCTAAACACCTGCCTTACCCGCTAAACACCTGCCTTACCCGCTAAACACCTGCCTTACCCGCTAAACACCTGCCTTACCCGCTATAAACACCTGCCTTACCCGCTAAACACCTGCCTTACCCCCTAAACACCTGCCTTACCCGCTATAAACACCTGCCTTACCCGCTAAACACCTGCCTTACCCGCTAAACACCTGCCTTACCCGCTAAACACCTGCCTTACCCGCTATAAACACCTGCCTTACCCACTAAACACCTGCCTTACCCGCTAAACACCTGCCTTACCCGCTAAACACCTGCCTTACCCCCTAAACACCTGCCTTACCCACTAAACACCTGCCTTACCCGCTATAAACACCTGCCTTACCCCCTAAACACCTGCCTTACCCGCTAAACACCTGCCTTACCCGCTAAACACCTGCACTACCCGCTAAACACCTGCCTTACCCGCTAAACACCTAAACACATGCCTTACCCGCTAAACACCTGCCTTACCCGCTAAACACCTGCCTTACCCGCTAAACACCTGCCTTACCCGCTGAACACCTCCCTTACCCGCTAAACACCTGCCACCTACATTATGCATAGGTGTGGTTTGGGCGTTACAATGATAAACCAATCACCGTGCCAGAAGCCATTGCCTTTAAGAGAACACTGCGCTAGCCGTCATCCCCAATCCAATATGCACTCTCCTATCTCCCTGTCTGCACTGTTGCCAGGTCTGCATATTATAAGCCACATAGGGCTTATTTTTCTGTAAAGTTGCTTGTAAATAATGGTAGTTGCGGTTGTGAGCTTGTAGATCGTGTATTTTCAAATAGCCAACATATATAAATATGCACATTGTTTAATGGACGACATATTTCTAGGTTTGAAGTGCTTGTGTGGCCTATTATAGTCGCTTCTTTTGGGCTTGTTTTCATAGACCTGGTTGCTTATTCCTCTCGCACATTCTGGAAACACGACTCCCATCACAGGAGCCGCACGGAGGGCTTTAACATTGGATCACACACACACGCACACACGCACGCACGCACACACACACACACACACACACACACACACGCACACACGCACACACGCACGCACGCACGCACGCACGCACACACTCACACACTCACACACACACACACACACACACACACCACACACACACACACACACACACACACACACACACACACACACACACACACACAGTAAGGTGCTTGTGTCAGTGTGTTTGCAGTACAGAGCGTACATCTCATTTACCACTTTTTGTTTTCTCTCTCTTTTTTTTAACAAAGAAACGAAAGAAAAAACGATCGATTGAGGGCGAGAGAGAGAGAGAGAGATGCGAGTGAAAAGCTGTCACTTCCTCGCTCGCCCACAAACTGTACCATTGTGTGTGTGTTTGTGTGTGTGTGTGTGTGTGTGTGTGTGTGTGTGTGTGTGTGTGTGTGTGTGTGTGCTGCTTAAGCAGTGGTGGAAAAAGTACTCAGGTTAAAAGTAAAAGTATCAATACTGCAGTATAGAAATACTCTTTCTTTTCAAATAATTGTAGTGTAGTAAAAGTACAATATTTATCTCTGAGATGTAGTGGAGTAGAAGTAAAATTATTGGAAATTGGAAATATTCAAGTAAAGTACAAATACCTCAATATTGTACTTAAGTACAGTACTTAAGTAAGTGCGCTTAGTTACTTTACACCATTGTGTGTGCGTGCGTGCGTGCGTGCGTGCGTGCGTGCGAGGCTGGCTCTACCAGTGCACCTGTTCTCTCTGTCTCTCTCTCTCTCTCTCTCTCTCTCTCTCTCTCTCTCTCTCCTACGTAGCTCGACCACAGCCTAGACGCCACACAGATACAGGAAGCTGCCTCAGACCTCACTGAGAGGCCTGTCTCAGAAACAGCAGATCTGCAAGCCCACGACGCGTTGCTACCGCGACCCGCCGTGGGCTTACAGATCTGCTGTTTCTGACGCGGAACGACGCGCGCAAACCGGGGGCTCTGCTGTCAGAGCACCCTATGGGCGTCACCATCACATTCAGGGGGGTTTTGCGTCACTGTGGTCGCTGACAGAGGAACCGTGAGCAGAGATGAGAGGAAGTAAACCTACTCAGTCTGTTTGTTTGTTGGTAAAATGTGAACCTTTTTAATCGACGGCAGCAGCGTAAAAACAAGTGATACGTCCTATTTATTATGGAACTTTATTATTGATATGATAACCATCACCACTAATATAGACGTATCAATAGACAGCGGGATGATTCTGCACACACAGGTGAGTACAACCTTAGAGGAGAGACAACTACATGACAATAGAACAGACTATTTACAATGTAACAACATACATGACAATAGAAGAGACTATTTACAATGTAACAACATACATGACAATAGAACAGACTGTTTACAATGTAACAACATACATGACAATAGAAGAGTCTATTTACAATGTAACAACATACATGACAATAGAACAGACTGTTTACAATGTAACAACATACATGACAATAGAAGAGACTATTTACAATGTAACAACATACATGACAATAGAACAGACTATTTACAATGTAACAACATACATGACAATAGAAGAGACTATTTACAATGTAACAACATACATGACAATAGAAGAGACTATTTACAATGTAACAACATACATGACAATAGAAGAGACTATTTACAATGTAACAACATACATGACAATAGAACAGACTATTTACAATGTAACAACATACATGACAATAGAAGAGACTATTTACAATGTAACAACATACATGACAATAGAAGAGACTATTTACAATGTAACAACATACATGACAATAGAACAGACTATTTACAATGTAACAACATACATGACAATAGAAGAGACTATTTACAATGTAACAACATACATGACAATAGAAGAGACTATTTACAATGTAAGCATTGATCAGACGCTCTTTATCCAGTGCAGGGGTGATGCAACTTTGATGATGTAGAGGAACACTATATTTACACACTCACTCCAGAGGGACACTATGTTTACACACTCACTCCAGAGGAACACTATATTTACACACTCACTCCAGAGGGACACTATATTTACACACTCACTCCAGAGGGACACTATATTTACACACTCACTCCAGAGGGACACTATATTTACACACTCACTCCAGAGGAACACTATATTTACACACTCACTCCAGAGGGACACTATATTTACACACTCACTCCAGAGGAACACTATATTTACACACTCACTCCAGAGGAACACTATATTTACACACTCACTCCAGAGGAACACTATATTTACACACTCACTCCAGAGGGACACTATATTTACACACTCACTCCAGAGGAACACTATATTTACACACTCACTCCAGAGATACACTATATTTACACACTCACTCCAGAGGGACACTATATTTACACACTCACTCCAGAGGAACACTATATTTACACACTCACTCCAGAGGAACACTATATTTACACACTCACTCCAGAGGGACACTATATTTACACACTCACTCCAGAGGGACACTATATTTACACACTCACTCCAGAGGGACACTATATTTACACACTCACTCCAGAGGAACACTATATTTACACACTCACTCCAGAGGAACACTATATTTACACACTCACTCCAGAGAGACACTATATTTACACACTCACTCCAGAGAGACACTATATTTACACACTCACTCCAGAGAGACACTATATTTACACACTCACTCCAGAGGAACACTATATTTACACACTCACTCCAGAGGGACACTATATTTACACACTCACTCCAGAGGAACACTATATTTACACACTCACTACAGAGGAACACTATATTTACACACTCACTCCAGAGGGACACTATATTTACACACTCACTCCAGAGGGACACTATATTTACACACTCACTCCAGAGACACTATATTTACACACTCACTCCAGAGGGACACTATATTTACACACTCACTCCAGAGGGACACTATATTTACACACTCACTCCAGAGACACTATATTTACACACTCACTCCAGAGGGACACTATATTTACACACTCACTCCAGAGGAACACTATATTTACACACTCACTACAGAGGAACACTATATTTACACACTCACTCCAGAGGGACACTATATTTACACACTCACTCCAGAGGGACACTATATTTACACACTCACTCCAGAGACACTATATTTACACACTCACTCCAGAGGGACACTATATTTACACACTCACTCCAGAGGGACACTATATTTACACACTCACTCCAGAGACACTATATTTACACACTCACTCCAGAGGGACACTATATTTACACACTCACTCCAGAGACACTATATTTACACACTCACTCCAGAGGGACACTATATTTACACACTCACTCCAGAGACACTATATTTACACACTCACTCCAGAGGAACACTATATTTACACACTCACTCCAGAGGAACACTATATTTACACACTCACTCCAGAGGGACACTATATTAACACACTCACTCCAGAGGAACACTATATTTACACACTCACTCCAGAGGAACACTATATTTACACACTCACTCCAGAGGGACACTATATTAACACACTCACTCCAGAGGAACACTATATTAACACACTCACTCCAGAGGAACACTATATTTACACACTCACTCCAGAGGAACACTATATTTACACACTCACTCCAGAGGAACACTATATTTACACACTCACTCCAGAGGGACACTATATTTACACACTCACTCCAGAGACACTATATTTACACACTCACTCCAGAGGAACACTATATTTACACACTCACTCCAGAGGAACACTATATTTACACACTCACTCCAGAGGAACACTATATTTACACACTCACTCCAGAGGAACACTATATTAACACACTCACTACAGAGGGACACTATATTTACACACTCACTAGAGGGACACTATATTTACACACTCACTCCAGAGGGACACTATATTTACACACTCACTCCAGAGGAACACTATATTTACACACTCACTACAGAGGGACACTATATTTACACACTCACTCCAGAGGAACACTATATTTACACACTCACTCCAGAGGAACACTATATTTACACACTCACTACAGAGGGACACTATATTTACACACTCACTAGAGGGACACTATATTTACACACTCACTCCAGAGGAACACTATATTTACACACTCACTCCAGAGGAACACTATATTTACACACTCACTCCAGAGGAACACTATATTTACACACTCACTCCAGAGGAACACTATATTTACACACTCACTCCAGAGGAACACTATATTAACACACTCACTACAGAGGGACACTATATTTACACACTCACTAGAGGGACACTATATTTACACACTCACCAGAGGGACACTATATTTACACACTCACTAGAGGGACACTATATTTACACACTCACCAGAGGGACACTATATTTACACACTCACTCCAGAGGAACACTATATTTACACACTCACTAGAGGGACACTATATTTACACACTCACTAGAGGGACACTATATTTACACACTCACCAGAGGGACACTATATTTACACACTCACTAGAGGGACACTATATTTACACACTCACCAGAGGGACACTATATTTACACACTCACTAGAGGGACACTATATTTACACACTCACCAGAGGGACACTATATTTACACACTCACTAGAGGGACACTATATTTACACACTCACCAGAGGGACACTATATTTACACACTCACTAGAGGGACACTATATTAACACACTCACCAGAGGGACACTATATTTACACACTCACTAGAGGGACACTATATTTACACACTCACCAGAGGGACACTATATTTACACACTCACTCCAGAGGAACACTATATTTACACACTCACTCCAGAGGAACACTATATTTACACACTCACTACAGAGGGACACTATATTTACACACTCACTAGAGGGACACTATATTTACACACTCACTCCAGAGACACTATATTTACACACTCACTAGAGGAACACTATATTTACACACTCACTACAGAGGGACACTATATTTACACACTCACTAGAGGGACACTATATTTACACACTCACTACAGAGGGACACTATATTTACACACTCACTAGAGGGACACTATATTTACACACTCACTCCAGAGGAACACTATATTTACACACTCACTAGAGGAACACTATATTTACACACTCACTAGAGGGACACTATATTTACACACTCACTACAGAGGGACACTATATTTACACACTCACTAGAGGGACACTATATTTACACACTCACTACAGAGGGACACTATATTTACACACTCACTAGAGGGACACTATATTTACACACTCACTCCAGAGGAACACTATATTTACACACTCACTAGAGGGACACTATATTTACACACTCACTAGAGGGACACTATATTTACACACTCACCAGAGGGACACTATATTTACACACTCACTCCAGAGGAACACTATATTTACACACTCACTAGAGGGACACTATATTTACACACTCACTAGAGGGACACTATATTTACACACTCACCAGAGGGACACTATATTTACACACTCACTAGAGGGACACTATATTTACACACTCACCAGAGGGACACTATATTTACACACTCACTAGAGGGACACTATATTTACACACTCACCAGAGGGACACTATATTTACACACTCACTAGAGGGACACTATATTTACACACTCACCAGAGGGACACTATATTTACACACTCACTAGAGGGACACTATATTAACACACTCACCAGAGGAACACTATATTTACACACTCACTAGAGGGACACTATATTTACACACTCACCAGAGGGACACTATATTTACACACTCACTAGAGGGACACTATATTTACACACTCACCAGAGGGACACTATATTTACACACTCACTAGAGGGACACTATATTTACACACTCACCAGAGGGACACTATATTTACACACTCACTAGAGGGACACTATATTAACACACTCACCAGAGGGACACTATATTTACACACTCACTAGAGGGACACTATATTTACACACTCACCAGAGGGACACTATATTTACACACTCACTCCAGAGGAACACTATATTTACACACTCACTCCAGAGGAACACTATATTTACACACTCACTACAGAGGGACACTATATTTACACACTCACTCCAGAGGAACACTATATTTACACACTCACTACAGAGGGACACTATATTTACACACTCACTAGAGGGACACTATATTTACACACTCACTCCAGAGACACTATATTTACACACTCACTAGAGGAACACTATATTTACACACTCACTACAGAGGGACACTATATTTACACACTCACTAGAGGGACACTATATTTACACACTCACTAGAGGGACACTATATTTACACACTCACTACAGAGGGACACTATATTTACACACTCACTAGAGGGACACTATATTTACACACTCACTCCAGAGACACTATATTTACACACTCACTAGAGGAACACTATATTTACACACTCACTACAGAGGGACACTATATTTACACACTCACTAGAGGGACACTATATTTACACACTCACTACAGAGGGACACTATATTTACACACTCACTAGAGGGACACTATATTTACACACTCACTCCAGAGGAACACTATATTTACACACTCACTAGAGGAACACTATATTTACACACTCACTAGAGGGACACTATATTTACACACTCACTACAGAGGGACACTATATTTACACACTCACTAGAGGGACACTATATTTACACACTCACTACAGAGGGACACTATATTTACACACTCACTAGAGGGACACTATATTTACACACTCACTCCAGAGGAACACTATATTTACACACTCACTAGAGGGACACTATATTTACACACTCACTAGAGGGACACTATATTTACACACTCACCAGAGGGACACTATATTTACACACTCACTCAGAGGAACACTATATTTACACACTCACTAGAGGGACACTATATTTACACACTCACTAGAGGGACACTATATTTACACACTCACCAGAGGGACACTATATTTACACACTCACTAGAGGGACACTATATTTACACACTCACCAGAGGGACACTATATTTACACACTCACTAGAGGGACACTATATTTACACACTCACCAGAGGGACACTATATTTACACACTCACTAGAGGGACACTATATTTACACACTCACCAGAGGGACACTATATTTACACACTCACTAGAGGGACACTATATTAACACACTCACCAGAGGGACACTATATTTACACACTCACTAGAGGGACACTATATTTACACACTCACCAGAGGGACACTATATTTACACACTCACTAGAGGGACACTATATTTACACACTCACCAGAGGGACACTATATTTACACACTCACTAGAGGGACACTATATTTACACACTCACCAGAGGGACACTATATTTACACACTCACTAGAGGGACACTATATTAACACACTCACCAGAGGGACACTATATTTACACACTCACTAGAGGGACACTATATTTACACACTCACCAGAGGGACACTATATTTACACACTCACTCCAGAGGAACACTATATTTACACACTCACTCCAGAGGAACACTATATTTACACACTCACTACAGAGGGACACTATATTTACACACTCACTCCAGAGGAACACTATATTTACACACTCACTACAGAGGGACACTATATTTACACACTCACTAGAGGGACACTATATTTACACACTCACTCCAGAGGACACTATATTTACACACTCACTAGAGGAACACTATATTTACACACTCACTACAGAGGGACACTATATTTACACACTCACTAGAGGGACACTATATTTACACACTCACTAGAGGGACACTATATTTACACACTCACTACAGAGGGACACTATATTTACACACTCACTAGAGGGACACTATATTTACACACTCACTCCAGAGACACTATATTTACACACTCACTAGAGGAACACTATATTTACACACTCACTACAGAGGGACACTATATTTACACACTCACTAGAGGGACACTATATTTACACACTCACTACAGAGGGACACTATATTTACACACTCACTAGAGGGACACTATATTTACACACTCACTCCAGAGGAACACTATATTTACACACTCACTAGAGGAACACTATATTTACACACTCACTAGAGGGACACTATATTTACACACTCACTACAGAGGGACACTATATTTACACACTCACTAGAGGGACACTATATTTACACACTCACTACAGAGGGACACTATATTTACACACTCACTAGAGGGACACTATATTTACACACTCACTCCAGAGGAACACTATATTTACACACTCACTAGAGGGACACTATATTTACACACTCACTAGAGGGACACTATATTTACACACTCACCAGAGGGACACTATATTTACACACTCACTCCAGAGGAACACTATATTTACACACTCACTAGAGGGACACTATATTTACACACTCACTAGAGGGACACTATATTTACACACTCACCAGAGGGACACTATATTTACACACTCACTCCAGAGGAACACTATATTTACACACTCACTACAGAGGGACACTATATTTACACACTCACTAGAGGGACACTATATTTACACACTCACTCCAGAGACACTATATTTACACACTCACTAGAGGAACACTATATTTACACACTCACTACAGAGGGACACTATATTTACACACTCACTAGAGGGACACTATATTTACACACTCACTAGAGGGACACTATATTTACACACTCACTACAGAGGGACACTATATTTACACACTCACTAGAGGGACACTATATTTACACACTCACTCCAGAGACACTATATTTACACACTCACTAGAGGAACACTATATTTACACACTCACTACAGAGGGACACTATATTTACACACTCACTAGAGGGACACTATATTTACACACTCACTACAGAGGGACACTATATTTACACACTCACTAGAGGGACACTATATTTACACACTCACTCCAGAGGAACACTATATTTACACACTCACTAGAGGAACACTATATTTACACACTCACTAGAGGGACACTATATTTACACACTCACTACAGAGGGACACTATATTTACACACTCACTAGAGGGACACTATATTTACACACTCACTACAGAGGGACACTATATTTACACACTCACTAGAGGGACACTATATTTACACACTCACTCCAGAGGAACACTATATTTACACACTCACTAGAGGGACACTATATTTACACACTCACTAGAGGGACACTATATTTACACACTCACCAGAGGGACACTATATTTACACACTCACTCCAGAGGAACACTATATTTACACACTCACTAGAGGGACACTATATTTACACACTCACCAGAGGGACACTATATTTACACACTCACCAGAGGGACACTATATTTACACACTCACCAGAGGGACACTATATTTACACACTCACCAGAGGGACACTATATTTACACACTCACCAGAGGGACACTATATTTACACACTCACCAGAGGGACACTATATTTACACACTCACCAGAGGGACACTATATTTACACACTCACCAGAGGGACACTATATTTACACACTCACCAGAGGAACACTATATTTACACACTCACCAGAGGAACACTATATTTACACACTCACTAGAGGGACACTATATTTACACACTCACCAGAGGGACACTATATTTACACACTCACTAGAGGGACACTATATTTACACACTCACCAGAGGGACACTATATTTACACACTCACTAGAGGGACACTATATTTACACACTCACCAGAGGGACACTATATTTACACACTCACTAGAGGGACACTATATTAACACACTCACCAGAGGGACACTATATTTACACACTCACTAGAGGGACACTATATTTACACACTCACCAGAGGGACACTATATTTACACACTCACTCCAGAGGAACACTATATTTACACACTCACTCCAGAGGAACACTATATTTACACACTCACTACAGAGGGACACTATATTTACACACTCACTCCAGAGGGACACTATATTTACACACTCACCAGAGGGACACTATATTTACACACTCACTCCAGAGGAACACTATATTTACACACTCACTCCAGAGGAACACTATATTTACACACTCACTACAGAGGGACACTATATTTACACACTCACTCCAGAGGAACACTATATTAACACACTCACTCCAGAGGAACACTATATTTACACACTCACTACAGAGGGACACTATATTTACACACTCACTAGAGGGACACTATATTTACACACTCACTCCAGAGACACTATATTTACACACTCACTAGAGGAACACTATATTTACACACTCACTACAGAGGGACACTATATTTACACACTCACTAGAGGGACACTATATTTACACACTCACTACAGAGGGACACTATATTTACACACTCACTAGAGGGACACTATATTTACACACTCACTCCAGAGACACTATATTTACACACTCACTAGAGGAACACTATATTTACACACTCACTACAGAGGGACACTATATTTACACACTCACTAGAGGGACACTATATTTACACACTCACTACAGAGGGACACTATATTTACACACTCACTCCAGAGACACTATATTTACACACTCACTAGAGGAACACTATATTTACACACTCACTACAGAGGGACACTATATTTACACACTCACTAGAGGGACACTATATTTACACACTCACTACAGAGGGACACTATATTTACACACTCACTAGAGGGACACTATATTTACACACTCACTCCAGAGACACTATATTTACACACTCACTAGAGGAACACTATATTTACACACTCACTACAGAGGGACACTATATTTACACACTCACTAGAGGGACACTATATTTACACACTCACTCCAGAGGAACACTATATTTACACACTCACTAGAGGGACACTATATTTACACACTCACTAGAGGGACACTATATTTACACACTCACCAGAGGGACACTATATTTACACACTCACTCCAGAGGAACACTATATTTACACACTCACTAGAGGGACACTATATTTACACACTCACTAGAGGGACACTATATTTACACACTCACCAGAGGGACACTATATTTACACACTCACTAGAGGGACACTATATTTACACACTCACCAGAGGGACACTATATTTACACACTCACTAGAGGGACACTATATTTACACACTCACCAGAGGGACACTATATTTACACACTCACTAGAGGGACACTATATTTACACACTCACCAGAGGGACACTATATTTACACACTCACTAGAGGGACACTATATTAACACACTCACCAGAGGAACACTATATTTACACACTCACTAGAGGGACACTATATTTACACACTCACCAGAGGGACACTATATTTACACACTCACTAGAGGGACACTATATTTACACACTCACCAGAGGGACACTATATTTACACACTCACTAGAGGGACACTATATTTACACACTCACCAGAGGGACACTATATTTACACACTCACTAGAGGGACACTATATTAACACACTCACCAGAGGGACACTATATTTACACACTCACTAGAGGGACACTATATTTACACACTCACCAGAGGGACACTATATTTACACACTCACTCCAGAGGAACACTATATTTACACACTCACTCCAGAGGAACACTATATTTACACACTCACTACAGAGGGACACTATATTTACACACTCACTCCAGAGGGACACTATATTTACACACTCACCAGAGGGACACTATATTTACACACTCACTCCAGAGGAACACTATATTTACACACTCACTCCAGAGGAACACTATATTTACACACTCACTACAGAGGGACACTATATTTACACACTCACTCCAGAGGAACACTATATTAACACACTCACTCCAGAGGAACACTATATTTACACACTCACTACAGAGGGACACTATATTTACACACTCACTAGAGGGACACTATATTTACACACTCACTCCAGAGACACTATATTTACACACTCACTAGAGGAACACTATATTTACACACTCACTACAGAGGGACACTATATTTACACACTCACTAGAGGGACACTATATTTACACACTCACTACAGAGGGACACTATATTTACACACTCACTAGAGGGACACTATATTTACACACTCACTAGAGGGACACTATATTTACACACTCACTAGAGGGACACTATATTTACACACTCACTAGAGGGACACTATATTTACACACTCACTACAGAGGGACACTATATTTACACACTCACTACAGAGGGACACTATATTTACACACTCACTACAGAGGGACACTATATTTACACACTCACTCCAGAGGGACACTATATTTACACACTCACTAGAGGGACACTATATTTACACACTCACTACAGAGGGACACTATATTTACACACTCACTCCAGAGGGACACTATATTTACACACTCACTAGAGGGACACTATATTTACACACTCACTACAGAGGGACACTATATTTACACACTCACTAGAGGGACACTATATTTACACACTCACTACAGAGGAACACTATATTTACACACTCACTACAGAGGGACACTATATTTACACACTCACTACAGAGGGACACTATATTTACACACTCACTCCAGAGGGACACTATATTTACACACTCACTAGAGGGACACTATATTTACACACTCACTACAGAGGGACACTATATTTACACACTCACTCCAGAGGGACACTATATTTACACACTCACTAGAGGGACACTATATTTACACACTCACTACAGAGGGACACTATATTTACACACTCACTACAGAGACACTATATTTACACACTCACTAGAGGAACACTATATTTACACACTCACTCCAGAGACACTATATTTACACACTCACTCCAGAGGGACACTATATTTACACACTCACTCCAGAGACACTATATTTACACACTCACTAGAGGAACACTATATTTACACACTCACTACAGAGGGACACTATATTTACACACTCACTCCAGAGGGACACTATATTTACACACTCACTAGAGGGACACTATATTTACACACTCACTACAGAGGGACACTATATTTACACACTCACTCCAGAGACACTATATTTACACACTCACTAGAGGAACACTATATTTACACACTCACTACAGAGGGACACTATATTTACACACTCACTCCAGAGACACTATATTTACACACTCACTAGAGGAACACTATATTTACACACTCACTCCAGAGACACTATATTTACACACTCACTCCAGAGGGACACTATATTTACACACTCACTCCAGAGACACTATATTTACACACTCACTAGAGGAACACTATATTTACACACTCACTACAGAGGGACACTATATTTACACACTCACTAGAGGGACACTATATTTACACACTCACTACAGAGTGACACTATATTTACACACTCACTAGAGGGACACTATATTTACACACTCACTCCAGAGACACTATATTTACACACTCACTAGAGGAACACTATATTTACACACTCACTACAGAGGGACACTATATTTACACACTCACTAGAGGAACACTATATTTACACACTCACTAGAGGGACACTATATTTACACACTCACTACAGAGTGACACTATATTTACACACTCACTACAGAGGGACACTATATTTACACACTCACTAGAGGAACACTATATTTACACACTCACTAGAGGAACACTATATTTACACACTCACTACAGAGTGACACTATATTTACACACTCACTAGAGGAACACTATATTTACACACTCACTCCAGAGGGACACATTGCATATACTGTCGGGCAGACACCTCTTATCTCTGTATTTTAACTTTTTTTTTGTACATTATTGCCGTACTTCGCCATTCTAGTATGTCACACAAAAGTTGCAAAAATAGCTGATCTACAAGCTCAAAACACGTCGTATCGCGTAAAATAAAAATACATTGGACATAAAAAAAGATCATAGAATTGTAGTAATAGTCATTAATCTACTAATATAGACTGAAGTAATTAAAGCGGGTCATGTTTGCATGTTTGGAATTGTAAACATCTGAAATCAATAATAATCAGTATTCTGACATTAACCTGCAGGCTGCATTAAATGGTAAATGGTGCATTTATATAGTTCTTTTATCCAAAGCGCTTTACATAGATAGTGCATTACATTCACCCATTCACACACATTCACACACACATTCATACACCGATGGAGGAGGAAACCATACAAGGCACCAACCTGCTCATCAGGAGCAATTAAGGGTTCAGTGTCTTGCTCAAGGACACTTCTACACTAACTCTTCTGGGGGAGCCCGGGATGGAACTGGAAACCTCACGGCTTCCATGTGGCCACTCTACCCCTGAGCCACTGCCACTGCCACTGCCACTGCCACTGCCACTGCCAGTGCCGCAGGCAGACAGGCAGGCAGGCAGGCAGGCAGGCAGGCAGGCAGGCAGGCAGGCAGGCAGGCAGGCAGGCAGGCAGGCAGGCAGACAGGCAGGCAGACAGGCAGGCAGACAGGCAGGCAGGCAGGCAGGCAGGCAGGCAGGCAGGCAGGCAGGCAGGCAGGCAGACAGGCAGGCAGACAGGCAGGCAGACAGGCAGGCAGACAGGCAGGCAGACAGGCAGGCAGACAGGCAGGCAGGCAGGCAGGCAGGCAGGCAGGCAGGCAGGCAGGCAGACAGGCAGGCAGGCAGGCAGGCAGACAGGCAGGCAGACAGGCAGGCAGGCAGGCAGGCAGGCAGGCAGGCAGGCAGGCAGACAGGCAGGCAGGCAGGCAGGCAGGCAGACAGGCAGGCAGACAGGCAGGCAGGCAGGCAGGCAGGCAGGCAGGCAGGCAGGCAGACTGTAATATTTTGTTTGATGTAATCATTGCTTTTAAAACAGGAAGCCCCCCTCCATTGTGAGTGGTCAGGGTGGGTGTGGTCACCTGCTGCTATTTATCGCACGCACGCACGCACACGCACACGCACACGCTTGTTTGTTTGGTTCATTGAAACACTTTATTGGTGGAATTATATAATAATGATATCCAGATACATGACATGACATGACATGACATGACATGACATGACATGACATGACAGATACCTGACATGTTTCACCTTGAACCTCTGAGCTGTCACTCACAGTGATAGCATTATAGTGTTATTACCGTTATGAATAATGAAGGAGAAACACGTCCACAAGTTTTAGATTAATGGATTTAATCCATCAGTCAGATTAAAGGAATATTTCACTTTAAAAAAATGTTTTGGTCATTTTATCGTCTACTCAGGCTTTTGGGAACACCCCAGACAGTTTATAAGTTGCTTGATTCAGTATTTAGATATTTGATATTCATTTTATCAGACACGCCCCCCTTCCTATACAAACCCATTGTAACTTCAAACTCCATTTTAACTATTAATGTTAGATTCATCAGAAACACCCGTCCTTGGTTCTGGGATTACTTTTTTCATTTATTTTATTAATTATTTGTATTGTATTTAATTGTTAATCGAATGACATGATTAGTCATAAAATGTAAACATGAGGTACAGTCAGACATTCAGGCTGAAAGGATAACTTGTTTCCATTGTGGTCCTATGTATTCAATTCATCAACACATAGTAATGATCATGTTGTTGTTGTGTGGTCCCTGCAGGTCAGTGGACGCAACCGAAGGATGACACGCTAGGACGGCCCACCCAGACCAGGAAGGCCCACCCACCGCACACAGGCCACACCCCCTCTGCACCACTGGAACTGGAAGACCTCCAATCACAGCCCTCTGTGGACCGCCTTAGAATGATATATAATTAATATATATAAGATACAGTATTAGTAGAAACAGAGTCATACAAATGATCCTCATGTGAACGCAGAGCAAAGGAAGTCATGTGTTCTTATATAATAATATAATATATTCATATAATCCACAGGGATCAGACAACCTTTAGTCCCTTTAGGAGCAGGAGAGCTGTTCTGTTGAGGCGTTAGGACTGTTTCTATTGGTCAGTACAGAGGAGTGTTTCTATTGGTCAGTACAGAGGACAGGAGTGTTTCCATTGGTCAGTACAGAGGACAGGAGTGTCTCTATTGGTCAGTACAGAGGACAGGAGTGTTTCTATTGGTCAGTACAGAGGACAGGAGTGTCTCTATTGGTCAGTACAGAGGACAGGAGTGTTTCTATTGGTCAGTAGAGAAAGTGGGCGTCACCATGCAGTCAGACGACCTCTTCATCCGTAAGTTCCGGCGGCAGAGCGTGCGGCCGCCCATCGCCACCGTCACCTTCGACCCCAAGCGTGACGGCGGGGGCGTGGTGGAGTGGCCCCCCAGGAGGGACAGCGAGGGGGGGGGGCGAGGAGGGGGGCGAGGGGGGGGGCCTGACCCCCAGCCGGGTGCCGGGCCTCAACCTGCGCTCTCTGGGCCGGGGGGCCGGCGGGGGGGGGCGGGGGAGGGGGGGGGCACGTCATGCAGAGGAGCAACAGTGACGTGACCTTAGGGGACCTGGACGCCTCGGGGGGCAAAGCGGGGGGCGGGGCCGAGGCGGGGCCAGGGGCCCCGGGGGGGGGGGGGGGGAGGTGCTGCTGCTGCACAGAGAGTACGGCAGCCTGTCGTCTCTGGAGAGACAGAGGGACCCCCAGGGACCCCTCAGTCCTAACGCTCTGCGCTTCAAGGACCCCTTCCTGCTGCTGGGCCTCCAGGGGACCCCCCCCGAGCCCGACGCCTTCTTCAGGGGCGTGGCCTCGGCCGGCTCCGCCCCCGCCGCGGCGGGCGACTCCCCCAAGCCGGCCAAGCCTCCCAAGCCCGAGGGGCTGGGCAAGAAGGCCAAGGCCACGCCCCCCGCCGCGTGCCCCACCCACATCCCCCAGCCCGGCCCCTATGACAGCCTGGGGGGCGGGGCCTGGGTGAGGAACTTCGCCCACTACGACGTACAGAGCATCCTATTGGACCTCAGCGAGGCGGCGTCCAACCGGGACAGCATCGGCAGGAAGAAGAACATCACCTCAGGGGCGTCGGCCGCATCGCAGCTCCGCCCCCTTTCCCAGGTGATTATGACATCATTATTATTATGACATCATCACCTTTATCACTGTTATGACATCATTGTTATTATGACATCATTATTATTATGACATCATTATTATTATGACATCATCACCTTTATCACTGTTATGACATCATTATTATTATGACATCATTATTATTATGATATCATTATTATTATGACATCATCACCTTTATCACTGTTATGACATCATTATTATTATGACATCATCACCTTTATCACTGTTATGACATCATTATTATTATGACATCATCACCTTGATCATTATTGTCTCCGCCAGTATGGTGGAGAGTATGTTTTACCCTCCGTCCGTGTGTGTGTGTGTGTGTGTGTGTGTGTGTGTGTGTGTGTGTGTGTGTGTGTGTGTGTGTGTGTGTGTGTGTGTGTCTGTCTGAGAACACCTAACATTGGTCAAGCTTCACAATATGTCATATAAATAGGTAAGACAGGATTAATCAGGAACAGTACTGGAGGAGACCTGTGCTCCGAGGAGCACATTTTCTAGTTATGTATCATTTTGTAATAATCTATAGAATGGTTTTCATATGATGATGAAATGTCATATTTGATGTTTATTTATATATTGTTTTGCAGATCTTTCAACCCCTTCCAGCCCGGTGTTCCTGTTTTGGGTCTTTTAACACATTCCATGCCAGACGTTAATCTCATAATGTACTCACCAGTGCCAACGTGTTATTGTTGTTTTTTTGTTTTTTTCACGTCGCCATAGACCTTGTTAAAATCCTTAAGATTGAGCTGTGCACTGTTTGTAAACATCGCGGACATCTCACTGATTATACCAGTGAAGACCACGTGTCAAACGGGGCATCCATGTTGTAGTTAGAACGGTTTACGTTAAACAGTGATATGCGAGGAGAAAAAACTACAAGGAGAAAATGGAGTTTCAGTTTATTATGACTATTTATATGACATGTTGTCACGTGTCACGTGAAGCTTGACCAATGTTAGCTTGGCTGAGACGGACACACACACGGAGGGTAAAACATACTCTCCACCATGCCTTCGGCCTGGCAGAGACAATAATAATAATAATAATAATAATAATAATAATAATAATGAACAGGCTCTTTGCACTGGAGAGGCATTGGGCCTCTTCCTTACTTCCTGTGTTGCCAATGATACTAATGAAGGCTCTGTTCCATTTAGTGTAGCACAGTGGTTCTAATGAAGGCTCTGTTCCATTTAGTGTAGCACAGTGGTTCTAATGAAGGCTCTGTTCCATTTAGTGTAGCACAGTGGTTCTAATGAAGGCTCTGTTCCATTTAGTGTAGCACAGTGGTTCTAATGAAGGCTCTGATCCATTTAGTGTAGCACAGTGGTTCTAATGAAGGCTCTGTTCCATTTAGTGTAGCACAGTGGTTCTAATGAAGGCTCTGTTCCATTTAGTGTAGCACAGTGGTTCTAATGAAGGCTCTGTTCCATTTAGTGTAGCACAGTGGTTCTAATGAAGGCTCTGATCCATTTAGTGTAACACAGTGGTTCTAATGAAGGCTCTGTTCCATTTAGTGTAGCACAGTGGTTCTAATGAAGGCTCTGTTCCATTTAGTGTAACACAGTGGTTCTAATGAAGGCTCTGTTCCATTTAGTGTAGCACAGTGGTTCTAATGAAGGCTCTGATCCATTTAGTGTAGCACAGTGGTTCTAATGAAGGCTCTGTTCCATTTAGTGTAGCACAGTGGTTCTAATGAAGGCTCTGATCCATTTAGTGTAGCACAGTGGTTCTAATGAAGGCTCTGTTCCATTTAGTGTAGCACAGTGGTTCTAATGAAGGCTCTGTTCCATTTAGTGTAGCACAGTGGTTCTAATGAAGGCTCTGTTCCATTTAGTGTAACACAGTGGTTCTAATGAAGGCTCTGTTCCATTTAGTGTAGCACAGTGGTTCTAATGAAGGCTCTGTTCCATTTAGTGTAACACAGTGGTTCTAATGAAGGCTCTGTTCCATTTAGTGTAGCACAGTGGTTCTAATGAAGGCTCTGTTCCATTTAGTGTAACACAGTGGTTCTAATGAAGGCTCTGTTCCATTTAGTGTAGCACAGTGGTTCTAATGAAGGCTCTGATCCATTTAGTGTAGCACAGTGGTTCTAATGAAGGCTCTGTTCCATTTAGTGTAACACAGTGGTTCTAATGAAGGCTCTGTTCCATTTAGTGTAGCACAGTGGTTCTAATGAAGGCTCTGATCCATTTAGTGTAACACAGTGGTTCTAATGAAGGCTCTGTTCCATTTAGTGTAGCACAGTGGTTCTAATGAAGGCTCTGTTCCATTTAGTGTGGCACGGTGGTTCTAAAACCTTTTAATTTCAAGGACCCTCATAACTCTGAGAGTGTACACATGGAACCAGATGTAAGGGTTAAGGTGTAAGGGTCCATTTGGTTCCATGTGTACTCTCAGAGTTACAGACCTGTAAGGGTCCATTTGGTTCCATGTGTACTCTCAGAGTTACAGACCTGTAACGGTCCATTTGGTTCCATGTGTACTCTCAGAGTTAAGGGTCCTTTTGGAATCCCCTCAAGGAACCATGAGGATCCCTGGACCACCCTTTGAGACCCACTGGTGTAGCAGAGTGTTTCCAGTGAGTCAACATCCTGACTCTGTTTGACCAGAATGGAACAGAGCCTTCATTAGTATCATTGTAACAACCAGAATGGAACAGAGCCTTCATTAGTATCATTGTAACAACCAGAATGGAACAGAGCCTTCATTAGTATCATTGTAACAACCAGAATGGAACAGAGCCTTCATTAGTATCATTGTAACAACCAGAATGGAACAGAGCCTTCATTAGTATCATTGTAACAACCAGAATGGAACAGAGCCTTCATTGGTGTCATTGTAACAACCAGAATGGAACAGAGCCTTCATTAGTATCATTGTAACAACCAGAATAGAACAGAGCCTTCATTAGTATCATTGTAACAACCAGAATGGAACAGAGCCTTCATTAGTATCATTGTAACAACCAGAATGGAACAGAGCCTTCATTAGTGTCATTGTAACAACCAGAATGGAACAGAGCCTTCATTAGTATCATTGTAACAACCAGAATGGAACAGAGCCTTCATTAGTGTCATTGTAACAACCAGAATGGAACAGAGCCTTCATTAGTATCATTGTAACAACCAGAATGGAACAGAGCCTTCATTAGTGTCATTGTAACAACCAGAATGGAACAGAGCCTTCATTAGTATCATTGTAACAACCAGAATGGAACAGAGCCTTCATTAGTATCATTGTAACAACCAGAATGGAACAGAGCCTTCATTAGTATCATTGTAACAACCAGAATGGAACAGAGCCTTCATTAGTATCATTGTAACAACCAGAATGGAACAGAGCCTTCATTAGTATCATTGTAACAACCAGAATGGAACAGAGCCTTCATTAGTATCATTGTAACAACCAGAATGGAACAGAGCCTTCATTAGTGTCATTGTAACAACCAGAATGGAACAGAGCCTTCATTAGTGTCATTGTAACAACCAGAATGGAACAGAGCCTTCATTAGTATCATTGGTAACACCTCAGTGGTCAAATATGTATCAATTCGGGGGTCCTTGACATGAAACGAGTCTGAGGACCACCTTACTAAAATGTCATGATGGTACCACCTCTCCCCACCAGGGGGCGCCCTCCTCCTCCACGTCTCCGGCGCAGGGCGGCTGTTCGTCCAGCGGGGGCAGCGGTGTGCCGGGCGCCGAGGAGGCGGAGCTGAGTCTGCTGGACGAAGGAGACGGCAACGACAACGAGCTGCTGCTCAGCTGCCCGCACTTCCGTAACGAGATGGGCGGCGAGGAGAGGGCGGGGCTGGGCTGGTCGCAGGGCGGGAGGAGGGGCCTGTGGCTCAGCCTCCGCAGTCCCAACGACGCCGTGTCGGTCCTGGAGGAACCGCGAGAGAGCAGCGTCCAGACGCAAGGGAAGAGCAACTACTTCATAGAACACGCCGACCTGGGAGCCCATTACTACCGCAAATACTTCTTTATGAAGGGTGAGTACTGAGTACTTCTACCCATTACTACCTCAAATACTTCTTTATGAAGGGTGAGTACTGAGTACTTCTACCCATTACTACCACAAATACTTCTTTATGAAGGGTGAGTACTGAGTAAAATACTTCTATATGACGGTAGCCCTGAAACATGACTGTCATATCAGGAGAGTCATGGAACCACTTGTTCCTGGTTTGAGAATATTTTCCATTTACAACCCGTACATCTACATAAACGTTCATTTACAACCCGTAAATCTACAAAAACGTTCATTTACAACCCGTACATCTACATAAACGTTCACATTTACAACCCGTACATCTACATAAACGTTAATTTACAACCCGTACATCTACATAAACGTTAATTTACAACCCGTACATCTACATAAACGTTCATTTACAACCCGTACATCGACATAAACGTTCACATTTCTAATATAAAGTGTTGACCCCACGGCCACGGATGTCACAAGTTAAAGCACCCGGGTCTAAGTACCTGTATCTTCAGTATTGTTCAATAAAAAGCGTTTTAATCCGATCGGTGGCCATTTTCTCCGAATTTTCTCCATATGCTTCCAACTACGAGACCCTATCGGTTGGGAGGTGTATTGCACTCTGATACAAAAAAAAAGAATTGAAAATGGCCGCCAATCGGATTAAAATGCTTTTTATTGAACAATACTGAGGATACGGGTACTTAGACCGGGCCGCTTTAACTTGTTACATCAAGTGGCTTGGGGGTCAGCACTTTATATTTGAAATGTGAACGTTTATGTAGATGTAGCAGATGTAAAGGTAAAATATTCTCAAACCAGGAACAAGTGGTTCCATGACGCTTGTGACAGACGAGCGTCATGTGAACCATGGCTAATATGACGGGTGAGAACTAAGTAAAATACTTCTATATGAAGAATATGAATAATAATAATAATAATGTGTGTGTGAGGTATTTGTATAGAATAGGATATAATGTTAATAAGAAACGTTGTTTTTTTGTCCAGAGCATCAGAACTTCTTCGGCATGGATGACCGTCTGGGTCCCGTGGCCATCAGCTTCAGACGGGAGGAGAAGGAAGGGACCAGTGGAGCTCAATATAACTATAGAATCATCTTCAGAACTACAGAGGTCAGTATAAAGAACTACAGAGGTCAATATAACTATAGAATCATCTTCAGAACTACAGAGGTCAGTATAAAGAACTACAGAGGTCAATATAACTATAGAATCATCTTCAGAACTACAGAGGTCAGTATAAAGAACTACAGAGGTCAATATAACTATAGAATCATCTATAGAACTACATAGGTATTTATTTAATTATAATTATACAACAGGTAGTTCCGACCAAGCAATCTGATTGGTTGAAATAGCTATCTAGCCGTGCTTCAAACCACATTAATAAATCACTCCGCACTGCAGTCCGCACCTAGCCTGGCTCCACCCCCTGAATCCTTTGCCTAGCATTCAGGGTCTGGTGACGCTTTCGAAGGCGGGTGTTTCTCGGTTGAAAATCTGTACGACGAATCGGGATCGGGACAATCCAGTATGAACCAATCGCGTTGGTTCATAGTGGAGTCCCACTTTGACCACGCCCCCATCTCAGAACTCCGCTGCATTGAGAGGGCTTTCAGACTGAATAATGGAGTGAAACGAAATGAAAATTCAGGCTGAGTGTCAGGCTAGTCCGCACCTGATTAGACCATATATGGCACAGCTGTGCTGTGACGTCACGCTGTCCCACGGTAGGAAAACAAACAGACAGTAGCCTGACCCACCGCCGCCACCGGAGAACAAACAGCTACGCAAAATGGACTATGTTGTTAATTTTGACTTATTTGGTGGACTTACAGTTGATCAATGGTTAGAAAAAGAGGATGAGAAGGAGAACGCGAAACCAAATGAGAGATATGTTCCACACGGTCGTACGACGGAGCATATAGCCTACTGGAATCAGCTGTGTTGATGAGACGGTGCCTCAGAGCGCTGCTACAGGGACTATTTAATGTCTCAGTCAAATAAACTCTTCTCTTTACAGGGAAACGGATAATAGCGAAACATTTTTATTATGAATTGCCCCACAATATGAATATATTTGGATGTGTTTTGTTGGTAACTGTTGTATAATCGCAATATTACACTCGAGGGTGTGCTTTACCTACATTATTGGCACTTCAGTGATGCTTGCGGAACTCAGCTCCGCCTCGTTCCTGACCGCATCACTGGCGTGCCAATAATGACGGTAAAGCACACCCTCTTGTGTAATATTGCTTAATCATAGAATCATCTTCAGAACTACAGAGGTATTTATTTATTTATAATTATAGAATCATCTATAGAACTACAGAGGTCAGTTTATACATTTATTTCACTGTCTAAAAGGGATTTAACTGAAACACACAGAGGACATGGTTCTGAAACCAGAGAGAGAGACAGAGACATAATATTGATCAGACATAATACTGATCAGACATAATACTGATCAGACATAATACTGATCAGACATAATACTGATCAGACATAATACTGAGAAATAATACTGATCAGACATAATAATGATCAGACATAATACTGATCAGACATAATAATGATCAGACATAATACTGATCAGACATAATCTTGATCAGACATAATACTGATCAGACATAATACTGATCAGACATAATATTGATCAGACATAATACTGATCAGACATAATACTGATCAGACATAATACTGATCAGACATAATACTGATCAGACATAATACTGATCAGACATAATATTGATCAGACATAATACTGATCAGACATAATACTGATCAGACATAATACTGATCAGACATAATATTGATCAGACATAATACTGATCAGACATAATACTGATCAGACATAACACTGATCAGACATAATACTGATCAGACATAATACTGATCAGACATAATACTGTTCAGACATAATACTGATCAGACATGATACTGATCAGACATGACACTGATCAGACATAATACTGATCAGACATGATACTGATCAGACATAATACTGATCAGACATAATACTGATCAGACATAATACTGATCAGACATAATACTGATCAGACATGATACTGATCAGACATAATACTGATCAGACATAATACTGATCAGACATAATACTGATCAGAGCCCCATTGACGTTTATAGACTTTAAGTTCAATTAAGTATAAAGCATTATGTACTGGCAGTGTGAAGGACCCAGCAGTTTGCAAGATTAGCCCTGGACAGACAGACAGACAGACAGACAGACAGACAGACAGACAGACAGACAGACAGACAGACAGACAGCTTGTCTCCTAACTTGCTGAACACAGGGAGCACTTCATCTTCATTTAATTGGCCCTTTCCTCTCTAAAGCTCATTATAAGATCTACTCACTGAGTCTCAGAGGAGGCTATAAGATAAGATAAGAGGGATATAAGATGCTAAAGCTCATTATAAGATAAGATAAGAGGGATATAAGATGCTAAAGCTCATTATAAGATGTGTGTCTCAGAGGAGGTTCTGGTTCCATCTTAATGCATCAGTGAACCAGTGTCTGGACATCATGCTGGAAAAGAAGTCCATTTAACCTTTAGTTGTAAAAGATGTCAACATTTGAAATGTTTTGGATTCCTGAGGAAGGCTTTGTGCTGAAACGTGTTTGTGTTTGTCCTCCTGATCTATCTGAACGAAAAGGATATAACATTTAGTTATACTTATGTTAACTTTATGAACTTAAATACAAATACATTGACCATAAAAAACAGAATGTTAATACTAGTCATTAAGCTACTAATATAGACTGAAGTCATTAAAGCGGGTCATGTTTTCATGTTCTGAATCATAACAGCTGAAATCAATAATATAATCACTATTCTGATATTAACCTGTGGGCCTCATTAAGTGGAGGTGGGGGCCGCATGTGGCCCCCGGGCCGACAGTTGCCCATGTATGAACTAGACCATACCCGTCGGGGGACATGAGCACCCAAAGTGCGTCGTGGTGCGCTTGTTTCACGGATGTGGTGGAGACAGCCAACACAAAAACGCTAATAAACAGCTGACATTTGGGGGAAGAGAAACACGGGTGTCGGTGTTCCGTGCACATGGTGATGGTCAATGTCTGTGTGTGTGTGTGTGTGTGTGTGTGTGTGTGTGTGTGTGTGTGTGTGTGTGTGTGTGTGTGTGTGTGTGTGTGTGTGTGTGTGTGTGTGTGTGTGTGTGTGTGTGTGTGTGTGTGTGTGTGTGTGTGTGTGTGTGTGTGTGTAACACATGGTAATGGTCAATGGCTGTGTGCAAATGCAGATCAATTGCTCCAGCCACTGAGGAGAACCGGGCAGAAGAGTTTTGGGGACGCACGCACAGACAGACAGACAGACAGACAGACAGACAGACAGACAGACAGACGCACAGACAGACAGACAGACGCACAGACAGACAGACAGACAGACAGACAGACAGACAGACGCACAGACAGACAGACAGACAGACAGACAGACGCACAGACAGACAGACAGACGCACAGACAGACAGACAGACAGACAGACAGACAGACAGACAGACAGACGCACAGACGCACAGACGCACAGACGCACAGACAGACAGACAGACAGACAGACAGACAGACAGACAGACAGACAGACAGACAGACGCACAGAGCTTTGTAGAATGATAGGATGATGATGTGGTGCTAAGAGGTTTCATGTACTTACTTACCTACCTCCTTCCAGCTGAAGACCCTTCGAGGCTCCATCCTGGAGGAGTCGGTTCCGTCGGCGGCGCGGCACACCACCCCCCGCGGCCTGTCCCCCAAGAGGTTACTGGAGTTCATCATCCCTGAGCTCAACCTGCACTGTCTGCGTCTGGCCTCCACCTCCCCCAAGGTCAGGGACACCCTGCTGAAACTGGACGAACAGGGGGTGAGTACTGTAGACCCCCCCTACCCCCCTACCCCCCTACCCCCCCTACCCCACCTCCCCCAAGGTCAGGGACACCCTGCTGAAACTGGACGAACAGGGGGTGAGTACTATAGACCCCCCCTAGCCCCCTACCCCCCCTACCCCACCCCCCCCACAGACACCCTGCTGAAACTGGACGAACAGGGGGTGAGTACTATAGACCCCCCCTACCCCCCTACCCCCCTACCCCACCCCACAGACACCCTGCTGAAACTAGACGAACAGGGGGTGAGTACTATAGACCCCCCCTACCCCCCTACCCCCCTACCCCACCCCACAGACACCCTGCTGAAACTGGACGAACAGGGGGTGAGTACTATAGACCCCCCCTACCCCCCTACCCCCCTACCCCCCCTACCCCACCCCACAGACACCCTGCTGAAACTGGACGAACAGGGGGTGAGTACTGTAGACCCCCCCTACCCCCCTACCCCCCTACCCCACCCCACAGACACCCTGCTGAAACTAGACGAACAGGGGGTGAGTACTGTAGACCCCCCCTACCCCCCTACCCCCCTACCCCCCTACCCCACCCCACAGACACCCTGCTGAAACTGGACGAACAGGGGGTGAGTACTGTAGACCCCCCCTACCCCCCTACCCCCCCTACCCCACCTCCCCCACAGACACCCTGCTGAAACTGGACGAACAGGGGGTGAGTACTGTAGACCCCCCCTACCCCCCTACCCCCCTACCCCCCCTACCCCACCTCCCCCACAGACACCCTGCTGAAACTGGACGAACAGGGGGTGAGTACTGTAGACCCCCCCTACCCCCCTACCCCCCTACCCCCCCCCCCTCACAGACACCCTGCTGAAACTGGACGAACAGGGGGTGAGTACTATAGACCCCCCTACCCCCCTACCCCCCTACCCCCCCCCTCACAGACACCCTGCTGAAACTGGACGAACAGGGGGTGAGTACTATAGACCCCCCTACCCCCCTACCCCCCTACCCCCCCTACCCCCCCCCACAGACACCCTGCTGAAACTGGACGAACAGGGGGTGAGTACTATAGACCCCCCCTACCCCCCTACCCCCCCCTACCCCCCCCCCCCACAGACACCCTGCTGAAACTGGACGAACAGGGGGTGAGTACTATAGACCCCCCCTACCCCCCTACCCCCCCCCCCCACAGACACCCTGCTGAAACTGGACGAACAGGGGGTGAGTACTATAGTACTATAGCTTGCAGATCTGCTATTTTTGCCTAATGTTCCCCTCAGAATGATGATGCTAGGGTTCAAGTGGTTAATGTAAAAAAAAAACGTTCTATCACATAAAGATTTGGAGGCCCCCTGTAGTAACTCTGAGGACCCCCTCGGGGTCCCGGACCCCCTGTTGAAGACCCATTGCTTAAACCACATTTACTATGTTGTTCATCAAAATAGGGATTAGGGATAGGGAGCCGGATTTTCTTATTTCTACAAATCTTCTGCCGATTTCCACAGAATGTTCATTCTATTTTTGCCAGATATTCGTCTATTTTTGCAGAATGTTGTCCCCCAATATGGACCCTCGTTCTGAGTGTTGTGTTTCCAGTTGAACTTTCAGCTTAAGGTGGGGGTGATGTACTGGGTTCATGTGGTTAATTCATTAGTTAGTTCATTGATTAATTGGTTAAACGTTGTGGTTTCCAGCTGAACTTCCAGAGGAAGGTGGGGGTGATGTATTGTCGTGCGGACCAGAGCAGCGAGGAGGACATGTACAACAACGAGAGCTCGGGTCCAGCCTTCGAAAACTTCCTGGACCTGCTGGGAGACAGAGTCCGTCTCAAAGGATGGGAGAAGTACCGCGCTCAGCTCGACAACAAGAGTGAGTTCCTCTCTTAAGACCCCTACACACTGTACCATATTAAGACCCCTACACACTGTACCATATTAAGACCCCTACACACTGTACCATATTAAGACCCCTACACACTGTACCATATTAAGACCCCTACACACTGTACCATATTAAGACCCCTACACACTGTACCATATTAAGACCCCTACACACTGTACCATATTAAGACCCCTACACACTGTACCATATTAAGACCCCTACACACTGTACCATATTAAGACCCCTACACACTGTACCATATTAAGACCCCTACACACTGTACCATATTAAGACCCCTACACACTGTACCATATTTCACCCCATTTGTCTGTCGGGGAGCTTTTTTAGTGATCGCCGACAAAACCACCGATCTCAGTCAAGATCGGGTGTTCCTTGGCGAGGTGCTGCTGGAGCAGTGTGTAAGGAGCAGTGTGTAAGGAGCAGTGTGTAAGGAGCAGTGTGTATAAAGTGCGGTCGGCGAGGGGTTCCCGACAAGTTTTAGATTTCAAACATGTTGGATATTTTGGTCTGTCGGACCCGATCTAGAGCCTCGCTACAGCCAATGAGAGCACATTTTACAGCTACGCACCGTGGCTAGTCCTCCTCCCGCATAGAACCGCAATCCTCCTATCCTCCTATAATTTGACAAAACACGACGGGACGCGCAGTGGGGGGGG
>NC_137609.1:56462840-56467840 GCF_963280865.1 Gymnoscopelus braueri
CTTCTCCTCCTCCTCCTCGGAGGAGGAGAAGGAGAGAAGGAGAGGACGGGACGGGTTATTACGCGAGGAGGAGGAGGAGGAGGAGGCTCCTCTTCCTCGCGAGCCTCGCGTAATAACCCCCCGCATCGCAGCGCCGTCCTCCTCCTCCTCCTCGCGAGCCTCGCTAATAAACCCTGTCTCGAAAAGCCCCGCCTCGCCCCGAAGGAGCCCCGTGCCTAAAAACGAGCGCTCTGTCTTCAATCGTACTGGTTCTCCAAACGTACTGTGACATATACATTCAAAGATTTGCACACATTTTCACGATTACAAAAAAAAAAAGTGCAGATCTACAAGCTCGTAGTGCGGCACTCGGTGCTGCGCTATGAGCTTGTATATCTGATTTTTTTTTAATAGCCAAATATTATTAGCTAAATCATTTACCGGGCCAAAATGATCACTGGCTGGCCTGTTATGGTCCATGAGCCGCCTGTTGCCTACCAGTTTGATTGTTCCTTCCATAATACACACATAATACACACTAGTACACAAAACACACAATACCACTGCTATGAAACACATTCTCCTTCAAAATAAAAGTAAAGGTTGGAGGGCTGTGTCCTTATTTTGTAAAAAGGCCACTGCAGCCCTCAGTTAAAGTGTTACATAAAGGACTCCTGCCTCTCAGTGGTCATATGACAGTACTACACTGTCAGTGCATGCAGTATCCTGTGGTACTTAGTGAACTAAACTAAAATAAAAACAGTTGTAGCTTCAATATTCACGGTCGACAGTGGTGTAAAGTAACTAAGTACATTAACTCAAGTACTGTACTTAAGTACAATTTTGAGGCATTTTTTTACTGGAGTATTTCCAATATCCAATACTTTTACTCCACTACAATTAATTGTAAACTTTAGTTACTAGTTACTTTGTAGATTTTGAGTATTATTACAAAACACACATTAACCACTTCAGCCCTGTATACATTTCGGCCATTTAAGAATAGCCGATCTACAACCTCACAATGTTGTTGTTTACTATGTTATGTTGTTTACTGTATGTTATGCATATACAGTACATCTACAACCCTATTGGTGGAACAAACACAGAATCCATGGTGAACTGCATCTGATATTGTAGATCCAGTGTGATATTAGACATTACATATTACTGATAATCAATAAAACACATGAAACACAAGCTTTATAATAACTCTGTGAAGCTTCTGTATGTTTTGGAATGTTGAACTGGTGAAGAAATCATCTCTTTTCAACCTTGTGCAGTAATACCTCTCACAGTACATCTTATATCTCTATATATAATACCTCTCACAGTACATCTTATATCTCTATATATAATACCTCTCACAGTATATCTTATATCTCTATATATAATACCTCTCACAGTACATCTTATATCTCTATATATAATACCTCTCACAGTATATCTTATATCTCTATATATAATACCTCTCACAGTACATCTTATATCTCTATATATAATACCTCTCACAGTACATCTTCAACATGGAGTCAATTGATCTGAAATATGATTCTGATTTATGTCTCTCTCTCTCTCTCTCTTTCTGTAACTTAACACTCACTATATGTCCGTTTCTCTCTCTCCCTGTGTGTGTGTGTGTGTGTGTGTGTGTGTGTGTGTGTGTGTGTGTGTGTGTGTGTGTGTGTGTGTGTGTGTGTGTGTGTGTGTGTGTGTGTGTGTGTGTGCGTGTGTAGCTCCTGAGGAAGCGTCACATCGGTAACGACATCGTGACCATCGTGTTCCAGGAGCCCGGGGCGTTGCCCTTCACGCCCAAGTCCATCCGCTCACACTTCCAACACGTCTTCATCATCGTGCAGGTGCACGAGCCGTGCACGGACCACACCTACTACAGGTCTGGTTACACACGCACACACACACACGCACGCACGCACGCACGCACGCACGCACGCACGCGCACACACACACACACACACACACACACACACACACACACACACACACACACACACACACACACACACACACACACACACACACACATACACTGGGTTGTATAGTACATTATGTCACATTAAAAGGACAAATCAAACAAATGGGACACTTTATTAGAACACAAACAGTCTCAGTAGATCTTTATTAGAGACAAACAGTCTCAGTAGATCTTTATTAGAACACAAACAGTCTCAGTAGATCTTTATTAGAGACAAACAGTCTCAGTAGATCTTTATTAGAACACAAACAGTCTCAGTAGATCTTTATTAGAGACAAACAGTCTCAGTAGATCTTTATTAGAACACAAACAGTCTCAGTAGATCTTTATTAGAGACAAACAGTCTCAGTAGATCTTTATTAGAACACAAACAGTCTCAGTAGATCTTTATTAGAGACAAACAGTCTCAGTAGATCTTTATTAGAACACAAACAGTCTCAGTAGATCTTTATTAGAACACAAACAGTCTCAGTAGATCTTTATTAGAACACAAACAGTCTCAGTAGATCTTTATTAGAGACAAACAGCCTCAGTAGATCTTTATTAGAACACAAATAGTCTCAGTAGATCTTTATTAGAACACAAACAGCCTCAGTAGATCTTTATTAGAGACAAACAGCCTCAGTAGATCTTTATTAGAACACAAACAGTCTCAGTAGATCTTTATTAGAGACAAACAGCCTCAGTAGATCTTTATTAGAACACAAACAGTCTCAGTAGATCTTTATTAGAGACAAACAGCCTCAGTAGATCTTTATTAGAACACAAACAGTCTCAGTAGATCTTTATTAGAACACAAACAGTCTCAGTAGATCTTTATTAGAGACAAACAGTCTCAGTAGATCTTTATTAGAGACAAACAGCCTCATAGATCTTTATTAGAGACAAACAGTCTCAGTAGATCTTTATTAGAGACAAACAGCCTCATAGATCTTTATTAGAGACAAACAGCCTCATAGATCCAGTGAAACTACGGGACGATGCCTCTCATAGGGATTGCATTGACAGCTGCAGTACATCGTTCTAACAGACCTTGAGTGGGGGCGCTGTCTACATTTGTAGAATCCCCAGAAGCAAAGATTTGAGTTAGAAATGTTTGCTTTAAAAATACATATATATTCAAAGATTTGCACACATTTTCACGATAAAAAAGAAAAAATAGCAGATCTACAAGCTCTTTTTTTGAATAGCCCAAAGTATAAAATAATGGTTATAGCTAAACATCTAAAATGACACAGATGCGTTCCGGCTCTTACAGGGTTAATGAAAATGTTAAATACTGGTGTAAATGAAACACTAATATGTTATTGTTTCACACGTTTTAAAACCTTAACGTTGTCATTTCACAGGTTTATTCATAAAGCACCTTATTGTTATGTTGTACTTGTATAGATTAGAGCTTCATGCATGTGATCATTGTAATTGTATTATTTTTTAAGGAGGTAGATGTTTGTATAGTTAGGCCTCCACTATAAACCCCACATAGTGTTATAACTCATTGTTTTTTTTGTCAAATAAACATATAAATAAAATAAAAAGGTGTAAACTGTTGCATAACAGCCACTGCACCTGTAAACACGTCTGAATCTGGACAAGAGCGTCTGTTAAAATGTATAATGATCTATTTACATATTTCTCTCTCTCTCTCTCTCTCTCTCTCTCTCTCTCTCTCTCTCTCAGGGTGGCCGTAACTCGCTCTAAGGACGTGCCTCTGTTCGGTCCTCTGTTCCCCCAGGGGGCGCTGTTCCCCCACCAGCCTGCCTTCAGGGACTTCCTGCTGGCCAAGGCGGTGAACGCGGAGAACGCGGCGGAGAAGTCGTTGAAGTTCGTCTCCATGGCGACGAGGACGCGGCAGGAGTACCTGAAGGACCTGGCAGAGAACTACGTCACGACCACGCCCATAGACTCCTCCACCAAGTTCCCTCTGCTCTCATTGGGCGGGAAGCGCAAGGACAAGCAGAAGGCCGCCAAGGGGGCGGAGCTTCACAGCGCCGGCGCGCTGGTGTGGGCGGTGACGGTCAACGCTGGGGGCGGAGCGGGCCGAGAGGAGGGGGAGGGGCCGGCAGTCAGGTAAAGGGAGGGATGGATATTATTGATAACTTTATTAACCCATGAAGACCTGAGCCTGATTCTACAAATGTCTTCTAAAGTCGAGCATTTAGAAGACATTTGTAGAATCAGCCTTACTTAGAACTTAAAGTACCAAAAGTAAAAGTACTAAAATGTTTGAAAATAGCAGATCTACAAGCTCACAACGCGTCACGATGCAACGCGTTGTGAGCTTGTAGATTGGCTATTTTCAAATAGCCTAGGTATAAAATAGGGCTAAAGTGGTTAATGCATGTTTTATAATATCTTAATTTATATCTGAAAAGTAACTAGTAACTAAAGTTTTCAAATAATTATAGTGGAGTAAAAGTGCAATACTTGCCTCTGAGATGTAGTGGAGTAGAAGTAAAAGTACTGAAAATTGGAAATACTCCAGAAAGTAAAAATACCCCAAAAAATTTACTTAAGTACCACATTAACTGCCAGAGTTTATTCATAATGTACTCCCCAGTGCCAGCGATTTGTGTTTTATAACCCTTTTCAACCGGTCACAGAATTGTTATATCCATTATAATTTTTGTATGTATGGCTGTGTTTATAAACACACCACAGATCGACCAGCACTCAAACAGTTAAGTTTTTTCTCTCCGTCTCCATTCTCTCTCTCCGCCTCCCAAACAGGCAAACGTCATATCCGGTGGCTGTACACTTATTTCCGACCCGCTTCCGCAGGCCATCTTAGCTTAGCTTAGCTTATGATGGGGTTTCAGATCGTTGGTAAACACAACGACCATAACTGTTCGTCGTCCAGAGTAAAGAAAATATAACCGGAGCTCTCTGTTCGTTTTTTATACCCTTTTGCCCTATTTTGCCTAAAAAATCTAAATTTTCAAGCTAAAACGGGAAACCGGAAACGGAACCCCTTAATTCTGCATCCTGGTGAGTGGGAAGTCAGTGGAAAGGGAACCTGATGTCTGAA
>NC_137609.1:56470340-56495340 GCF_963280865.1 Gymnoscopelus braueri
CAGAACACCTGCTCAAATCAACCTGTCTAATCAGAGACTCAGAACACCTGCTCATATCAACCTGTCTAATCAAAGACTCAGAACACCTGCTCATATCAACCTGTCTAATCAGAGACTCAGAACACCTGCTCATATCAACCTGTCTAATCAAAGACTCAGATATATATATATTTTTTTAAATATAAGAAAATCAGCTTTCTTGGTTATTTGTTTAACCCATTCAATCCGGGAACGCATCTGTCATTTTACATTTATATGGCTATTAAAAAATAGCAGATCTACAAGCTCATAGCACAGCAATTGTGCACAATTGTATATCTGCTATTTTTGAAAGAAAGAATTGTGAAAATGTGTGCAAAAACATTTGTAACTCTAATCTTTGCCTCTGGGGGGGGGGGGGGGGGGGGGGGGGTCCCTGGAACAAGGGACCCCTTGTTATATATAGTATATATTAAAAGATTTGAACGCATTTTCACGATAAAAAAAAAGAAAAGCAGATCTACAAGCTCATAGGGCGGCACTCGGTGCCACGCTATGAGCTTGTAGATCTGCTATTTTTGAATAGCCCAAAGAAATCTTTCTGTTGTGGTCTGGTTGTTGTTTTGTAGGAGTTTCTCTGAGCTGTACCAGAAAGCCATCAAAGATGTTGTGGTCTGGTTGTTGTTTTATAGGAGTTTCTCTGAGCTGTACCAGAAAGCCATCAAAGATGTTCTGGTCTGGTTGTTGTTTTATAGGAGTTTCTCTGAGCTGTACCAGAAAACCATCAAAGATGTTTTGGTCTGGTTGTTGTTTTATAGGAGTTTCTCTGAGCTGTACCAGAAAGCCATCAAAGACGCAGAGCGTAAGCCTGGGGAGGGACACTCTGGAGAGGCCTGGGTCCTAGACGAGAGGGACGAGGACGAAGAGGACGATGAGGAGGAAGAAGATGATGATGAGGAGGAAGATGACCAGGAAGAAAAGCAGGTATTTAAGACTGTCTTTTAAAAAACAATGCAAGTACTTTTTCCACCACTGCATTACATTACATGACATTACATTACACGGGGAAAATAAAGCATTAATACAAAAACAGAGGTACGAAACAAGTACAAAAGGTGCAAAGTATTAGCCTGGTTCCAAACCATAGACCCCGCCCACTTTCTGAGTGGGCGGGGTCTATGGTCTTGGTCTATGGTCTTGGTCTGGTGTTGAAATGTGAACCTAGGATTTATTCGGTACAAAATGTATTGTCCAATGAGAGTGGGAGGTGGGGGTGGGGATCACTTTTGATCTATTAAAGACTAAGGCTAAGACTAAAACTACTTGGCTCTTGGTTATTGCACTAATAAAATAGCAGCGTTTTAGAGGGCTATATATCTGTGTATACTAAAGTGAGTTGTGTATAAAGTCAGACTTCCCACGGTCATTACATTCCAAAATCAGTTTTCCAATAAAAGGCCTGAAAAAGGTTTGGAATGAATCAAATGTTTTGGAAAATATTTGGATATACATTGATTTTGATTATCGATTTCCCAAAACATGTGTAACATGACGTGAAACATGCTAAAATGTAGCGCTGCGCTGCACGAGCTGCGTGAGGGCAGACTCATTTATACAGGATGTATGCAGAAAAGAACAGATCTACAAGCTGACAACACGATGCACCGTAATGATACGTTGTTAGATCTGTTATTTTTTGTCACGTGACACCTTCACTGGAGTCTTTGGAGCATAGCACAGTGGTGTAAGAGCATAGCATAGCATAGCATAGTCTTTGGAGCATAGCACAGTGGTGCATAGCACAGTGGTGTCTTTGGAGCACAGTGGTGTAAGAGCCTCATTATTGCGCTGTATGATTACTATATGCCTGGGAACGAGGTAATTTACTAAGTTATGGAAAAGTATTGAAAATGCATGGTTAAAAATGTGTGTGAACCCTTTAAAGTGCAGTATTTTAGTATCATATCTTCTCTTCTCTTAGACGCCGAGGCCGGACGCAGGCGACCAGGTGGACGTGGTGGGCGGGGCTCGGTCGGAGGGGGACGGCGGCTCTCTGCTGGCCCCGCCCACCCTGCCGTTGCTACGGGCGACCTCCCTGCAGGACCACCCCCCTGACCCCGCCCAGGACTTTAACCCCGCCCACATGACGCGCAGCTGTTCCCTGGAGAGACAGCAGCTCCCCTTCAGCCAATCACATGACACACATGTAGAGTATGTAAAACACCCCTTCAGCCAATCATATGACACGCATGTAGAGTATGTAAAACACCCCTTCAGCCAATCATATGACACACATGTAGAGTACGTAAAACAATCAGCCAATCACATGACACACATCAGAGTAGGTGAACAATCATTTCACACTTGTATATCTGGGATTCATTGTAGAACAAACAGTATAGAATTATCTATAATATGTTTAGCTGCAGAATATCCAACTGGAATCCTCCAGAAGATAATGTTTGTTTACACTCTAATGTTCTGATGAAAACATCATTACCCATGAAACACCAGGTTTACTTTGATCTCTCTCTCTCTCTCTCTCTCTCTGTGTCTCTGTCTCTCTCTCTCTGTGTCTCTGTCTCTCTCTCTCTGTGTCTCTCTCTCTCTCTCTGTGTCTCTCTCTCTCTCTCTCTGTGTCTCTGTCTCTCTCTCTCTCTGTGTCTCTCTCTCTCTCTCTCTCTCTCTCTCTCTCTCTCTCTCTCTCTCTCTCTCTCTCTCTCTCTCCATAGACATGTGTATGATAACGTTGGGGTGAAGGTGAAGGAACACATCTATGAGAACATGTTGTTAATGTCTCTCTCTCTCTCTCTCTCTCTCTCTCTCTCTCTCTCATAGACATGTATATGATAACGTTGGGGTGAAGGTGAAGGAACACATCTATGAGAACATGTTGTTAATGTCTCTCTCTCTCTCTCTCTCTCTCATAGACATGTATATGATAACGTAGGGGTGAAGGTGAAGGAACACATCTATGAGAACACGGGGGAGCTCAGAGACGCGACCCCTGACCTCATCCTGGCCGTCAAACCCAAGCTGCCCCTGGACGACCAACAGGTAACGCCCACATTTACATTTAAAAGGGGCGTTACTACGCAACATGACGCGTCATGTTACTACGCAACATGACGCGTCATGTTACTACGCAACATGACGCGTCATGTTACTACGCAACATGACGCGTCATGTTACTACGCAACATGACGCGTCATGTTACTACGCAACATGACGCGTCATGTTACTACGCAACATGACGCGTCATGTTACTACGCAACATGACGCGTCATGTTACTACGTAACATGATGCGTCATGCCATCCCTCTTACATCTGCTATTTTAGATATTATTTCATTTCCGATTCCGTCGTATTCCGACACGTCATGTTACTACGCAACATGACACGTACTACGTAACATGACGCGTCATGTTGCGTAGTAACATGATGCGTCATGCCATCCCTCTTACATCTGCTATTTTAGATATTATTTCATTTCCGATTCCGTCGTAACTCGAACAGCGCTGAGTCGGCTGTAGCGGACTTGGCAATGTTCGGCACGGCTAACGTCTCGCTCAGCGGTGCCTCTCGTTGCTTAAGTCCGCTAGAGACGGCACGCCTCCGTCGTTGTAATAGTTTTTTGTCGAATTAGAACTACTGCTGTAGTCTGTTCTCACCAGGTGGGCGAGGGGTGACTCGCTGGGGGGGGGGACAGAATGCCTAAACCTAACCTTAATGCTAATAAAATAATTTGCGACACATTTTAGACGAGGTAAAGAAATTACGTCGGGAGTGGGATTTGGATCTCATCCTGTCGGGACTGAGAGTCTAACACTTATCTTTTGCGCGCCACCAAGTCGCCCGGTATCTCAGGGTTTGGGGGGTTATTTAAGGTATCTCAGGGTTTGGGGTTTATTTAAGGTATCTCAGGGTTTGGGGGGTTATTTAAGGTATCTCAGGGTTTGGGGGTTATTTAAGGTATCTCAGGGTTTGGGGGGTTATTTAAGGTATCTCAGGGTTTGGGGGGTTATTTAAGGTATCTCAGGGTTTGGGGGGTTATTTAAGGTATCTCAGGGTTTGGGGGGTTATTTAAGGCGAGAGGCAGTTCCTCGTGTGTCACAGAAGTGGGGGGGGGGTGGTTACAGACGCGGCTCCAAAGCCAAGGGGGCGTGGGGCTGTGTCTCTCTCTGTCTCTCTGTGTCTCTCTCTCTCTCTCTCTCTCTCCCTCCCTCCCTCCCTCCCTCCCTCTATAACTCCATGTCTCTCTCTCTTCTAGTCGTTGTTAACAGACTTGGAGGAGGACCATGCCTCTGCCAGTGACTCGTCCTCCAGGCGGTCATGTCTGGACCGAGCAGAGAGGAACTCCAGAGCTCTGAGCCTCCACAACTCTATCACTAAGAGTATGTATTTATACTATATTACATTATATATACTAATATATATACTACCACAACTCTATCACTAAGAGTAAGTATTTATACTATATTACATTATATATACTAATATATCTTTGTGTCTGTCTATGTGAACACACTGATGGTAGAGTCTGTATCTTTGTGTGTGTCAGTGTGAACACACTGATGGTAGAGCCTGTATCTTTGTGTCTGTCAGTGTGAACACACTGATGGTAGAGTCTGTATCTTTGTGTGTGTCAGTGTGAACACACTGATGGTAGTCTGTATCTTTGTGTCTGTCAGTGTGAACACACTGATGGTAGTCTGTATCTTTGTGTCTGTCTATGTGAACACACTGATGGTAGAGCCTGTATCTTTGTGTCTGTCAGTGTGAACACACTGATGGTAGAGCCTGTATCTTTGTGTCTGTCAGTGTGAACACACTGATGGTAGTCTGTATCTTTGTGTCTGGGTGGGTGTGGTTAGGTGAGGTGTCTGTCTGTCAGTTTGAACACAGCATCTCATCATAGACAGGGTTCCTGACATAAAGGATGAAAGGTTCAGTAGATGTTCTACAGCTGTGTCGCTCTGCTCACCTCACCTAACCACACCCACCCAACCTCACCTAACCACACCCACCCCACCCTCCACCTCACCTAGATTTGATAAGTTGTCGTACAATGGTGTCACATGCCAAAACAGCAGATCTACAAGCTCCCGACATGGTGAGCTTGTAGATCTGCTGTTTTCTGGACACGTGGTACAACAGTGTTTTCTCTTCCTTTGTCCCTCATGTTTCATCTGCTCTGTGTCTATAATCTAATATCACCCCCCCCCATACCCCACTGCATGCTGGGATAAAGAGGAGACAGATGGGAGGTAGGGGGGATTAGGCACCCCCCTCCCCCTCCCCCCAAAATAAAGGGGCTTCTCACTTAACACCATCTGCTCTCTCTCTCTCTCTCTCTCTCTCTCTCTCTCTCTCTCTCTCTCTCTCTCGTTGTGAGCTTGTAGATCGTTGTTTTCACAATATTTGTGGAACCGAGTCAAACTCAATGTAATGCCTCAACTCCTACGATTCCAAGTGCTTGTCAGGGTGGGGGGTCCCCAGTCCAAATATGATTATTTTGGGGGGTCCCCAGTTCAAATATGATTATTTTGGGGGGTCCCCAGTTCAAATATGATTATTTTGGGGGGTCCCCAGTCCAAATATGATTATTTTGGTGGGTCCCCAGTGCAAATATGATTATTTTGGGGGGTCCCCAGTTCAAATATGATTATTTTGGGGGGTCCCCAGTTCAAATATGATTATTTTGGGGGGTCCCCAGTTCAAATATGATTATTTTTGATTATTTTTGGGGGTCACAGCCTGAAAAGGTTGAGCCCACCTGCCTGACACTTCATCACTGAGACAGGCTGGTATATTAAGACAACAGCACCACCCTGTGGAGGCTCTTTGTCATGGTTTAAACAGCACAGAATGCTGGAACCCCATTGTGTCAGTGCATGCTACATGCTACATGTTACATGCTACATGCTACATGCTACATGTTACATGCTACATGCTACATGCATGTCAATACTCACAGGATTACATGTCAACAATACATTCTAGAAGCAATGAAGTGTGTGTGTGTGTGTGTGTGTGTGTGTGTGTGTGTGTGTGTGTGTGTGTGTGTGTGTGTGTGTGTGTGTGTGTGTGTGTGTGTGTGTGTGTGTAATGTGTGTGTAAGGATGAGTGAGTGTAGTGTGGAGGGAGGTGCAGCAGACAGGGATCTGTCAAAGGACTGTCAAAGGACTTTTTAAAGGGCTGTGAGGCTCTACGCACAGCAGCCGTGTTGGAAATAAACTGGGCCTCTTCCTTACTTCCTTCACAGGTTGTTACCAATGCTCTGTTCCATTCTGGTTGTTACAATGATACTAATGAAGGCTCTGTTCCATTCTGGTTGTTACAATGATACTAATGAAGGCTCTGTTCCATTCTGGTTGTTACAATGACACTAATGAAGGCTCTGTTCCATTCTGGTTGTTACAATGATACTAATGAAGGCTGTGTTCCATTCTGGTTGTTACAATGACACTAATGAAGGCTCTGCTCCATTCTGGTTGTTACAATGATACTAATGAAGGCTCTGTTCCATTCTGGTTGTTACAATGACACTAATGAAGGCTCTGTTCCATTCTGGTTGTTACAATGATACTAATGAAGGCTCTGTTCCATTCTGGTTGTTACAATGACACTAATGAAGGCTCTGTTCCATTCTGGTTGTTACAATGACACTAATGAAGGCTCTGTTCCATTCTGGTTGTTACAATGATACTAATGAAGGCTCTGTTCCATTCTGGTTGTTACAATGACACTAATGAAGGCTCTGTTCCATTCTGGTTGTTACAATGACACTAATGAAGGCTCTGTTCCATTCTGGTTGTTACAATGACACTAATGAAGGCTCAATGTGTGAACTCTCAGAGTTATGAGGGTCCTTGGAATGAAAAGGTTTGAGAACCACAGTGCTACACTAAATGGAACAGAGCCTTCATTAGTATCATTGGTAACACCTGTGAAGTAAGGAAGAGGCCCAATTTATTTCCAATATGGCTGCTGTGCATAAAGCCCAAGTCCTATAAGAACCACATAGAAACACACAATCACAAGGGCAAAGCAAACAACATATAACCTAAGGGAAATACATATAGCAACTACACCTACAGTAATACATATAGCAACTACACCTACAGTAATACATATAGCAACTACACCTACAGTAATACATATAGCAACTACACCTACAGTAATACATATAGCAACTACACCTATAGTAATACATATAGCAACTACACCTACAGTAATACATATAGCAACTACACCTATAGTAATACATATAGCAACTACACCTACAGTAATACATATAGCAACACTTACAGTAATACATATAGCAACTACACCTACAGTAATACATATAGCAACTACACCTACAGTAATACATATAGCAACTACACCTACAGTAATACATATAGCAACTACACCTACAGTAATATATATGTCACAGGGTGAATGGAGATCCAGGGTGATTGAAGACAGAGCGCTCGTTTTTAGGCACGGGGCTCCTTCGGGGCGAGGCGGGGCTTTTCGAGACAGGGTTTATTAGCGAGGCTCGCGAGGAGGAGGAGGAGGACGGCGCTGCGAGGCGGGGGGTTATTACGCGAGGCTCGCGAGGAAGAGGAGCCTCCTCCTCCTCCTCCTCCTCGCGTTTTAAACCGTCCCGTCCTCTCCTTCTCTCCTTCTCCTCCTCCTCCGAGGAGGAGAAGGAGAGCGCGGAGAGGCGGGGCTTTGATGCGCCGACGGAGACCTGTCTTTTGTTGTTCCCCCCCACATAGCAACCAGGAAGCTAAGCTAGGGGAACCATAATATCTATGAGGGGAACGCTGAACACGCGTTCACACGCACGGCGCGCCGACTTAGTGGAGCTTGAGGCCGAGGAAGCGCGCCCTCGCGCCTCCAGGCGCGAGTGCCCGCGGTGACCGGCCGACGCTCCACTAGTCGACTCAGCGCCGTTTGATTTGTAAACCGATAGGGACAGAATAGTTCTTTTCATGGATCACTGTGTGTGTGTGTGTGTGTGTGTGTGTGTGTGTGTGTGTGTGTGTGTGTGTGTGTGTGTGTGTGTGTGTGTGTGTGTGTGTGTGTGTGTCAGGGAGAAACTAAAACAAAAGCCAGCAGAACACAATAAAAGTATCTTAACAGTCCATTGAAAGCATGAGCGCGTGTGCGTGCGCGCGCATGTGTGTGTGTGTGTGTGTGTGACTGTGTGTGTGTGGGTGGTCACGGCCATATGTGCTTGTGCACAAGCCTGGCTTGTGCACAAGCCTGGCTTGTGGCTCCCTCTAGTGTTTCTTCTACAGAATTGCTGGGTGGGTAAAAACGAGCGAGCCTTCTTCAATCACCCTGGTTCTCCATTCACCCTGTAACATATATAGCAACTACACCTACAGTAATACATTATTATAATCATTTCATCTTCATTTAACCTTTATTCAAACTGTAAATCCCTTAACCACTGAAGTCCGATTTTATACTTTACAAATGTCCAAAAACTACGGAAAATAGGCAGTCTAAATCTGCACCTGTTACAGACCAGTAATGTGATCTTACAGACCAGTAATGTGATCTTACAGACCAGTAATGTGATCTTACAGACCAGTAATGTGATCTTACAGGCCAGTAATGTGATCTCACAGACCAGTAATGTGATCTTACAGACCAGTAATGTGATCTTACAGACCAGTAATGTGATCTTGTTGTGTGATCCAGTCCTGTCAGAGACCACAGAGTCTACTGAGGAGGAGTGGCAGTCCATCGCTGACCTGGCTACAGCCTGCAGGAGCATCCTGGAGGCTCTGTCCAGAGAAGGTAGAGAACCTCCTCCCATACACATCTTAAACACTGTTACTTTAGACCTCAGGAGTCTGTCCAGAGAAGGTAGAGAAACAAACATTCATTTATTCAAACTTTAACTTTAAGACTTTTCACAACATTTTGATTCAACAGTGTTGATGACACTTTTAGTTTTTTAGAAAAATGCATGATTTCTGGTAAAGTGACACTGTGTGACATCAGCCATCTAAGTCTTATTGCTTATTATTCACCGTTCTGTGTGTGTGTGTGTGTGTGTGTGTGTGTGTGTGTGTGTGTGTGTGTGTGTGTGTGTGTGTGTGTGTGTGTGTGTGTCTGTGTGTGTGTGTGTGTGTGTGTGTGTGTGTGTGTGTGTCTGTGTCTGTGTGTGTGTGTGTGTGTCTGTGTGTGTGTGTGTGTGTGTCACAGACCGTAAAGCAGACGGTTCTCAGGGAGACCAGACAGACGGCAAGCTAAGAGACTCCAAAGACAGGTGGGTGAACACATTAAAGACCCTACCCTTACTCCTACAACCCTAACCCTAACACATTAAATACCCTACAACCCTAACCCTACAACCCTAACACATTAAAGACCCTACCCCTACAACCCTAACCCTAACACATTAAAGACCCTACAACCCTAACCCTACAACCCTAACACATTAAAGACCCTACCCCTACAACCCTAACCCTAACACATTAAAGACCCTACCCCTACAACCCTAACCCTAACATGTTAAAGACCCTACCCCTACTCCTACAACCCTAACCCTAACACATTAAAGACCCTACCCCTACCCCTACTCCTACAACCCTAACCCTAAGGTTAGGTGCGTTGCCAGTCTTCATGCATTAAGGAATGTTTTAGACTACGGTTCCACAGCTGTGTTCTGTGTGTTTGTTAATGCATTAATGAATGTTTTAGACTACGGTTCCACAGCTGTGTTCTGTGTGTTTGTTAATGCATTAATGAATGTTTTAGACTACGGTTCCACAGCTGTGTTCTGTGTGTTTGTTAATGCATTAATGAATGTTTTAGACTACGGTTCCACAGCTGTGTTCTGTGTGTTTGTTAATGCATTAAGGAATGTTTTAGACTACGGTTCCACAGCTGTGTTCTGTGTGTTTGTTAATGCATTAATGAATGTTTTAGACTACGGTTCCACAGCTGTGTTCTGTGTGTTTGATAATGCATTAAGGAATGTTTTAGACTACGGTTCCACAGCTGTGTTCTGTGTGTTGCAGTGACTCTCCTGGCCACTTGGAGGAGAAGGTGTCGGCGCTAGAGGCCATGCTGAAGAGGCTGCAGGACGACTTACAGAAGGTACGCGGTTGAAAGGTGGACCGCACTGTCTCAGGTGCAGTTCCAAAACATTTTCATTTCTATTCATTTAACCTTTTTTTAATCCCACAATAACTTCAGCTGTTTCATGGCCACACACACACACACACACACACACACACACACACACACACACACACACACACACACACACACACACACACACACACACACACGTGGATATTCCTCTAGTTAACATAACAGCTCTAGTGGTGGAGTGGATAATAAAGTGGATATTCCTCTTGTTAACATAACTCCGGAGCACTGCTAGTCAGTTCCAATCCAGCACACGCCACATGAGGGATAACATTTAGCATATAGCTACAGATTCATTAACATTAACATTAACATTTAGCATATAGCTACAGATTCATTAACATTAACATTTAGCATAAAGCTACAGATTCATTAACATTAACATTTAGCATATAGCTACAGATTCATTAACATTAACATTTAGCATATAGCTACAGATTCATTAACATTAACATTAACATTTAGCATATAGCTACAGATTCATACACATGGGGATAACATTTAGCATATAGCTACAGATTAATTAACATTTAGCATATAGCTACAGATTCATTAACATTTAGCTACAGATTCATACGCATGAGGGATAACATTTAGCATATAGCTACAGATTCATTAACATTAACGTTAACATAACCAGTAGTTTAATGATGAGTAGTATTGTTATGGTGTAGTTCATGCAGTAGTTTAACGATGAGTAGTATTGTTATGTTGTAGTTCATGCAGTAGTTTAACGATGAGTAGTATTGTTATGGTGTAGTTCATGCAGTAGTTTAAAGGAGCTACACCATGAATTTAAAAAAAATATTTGATATTTAATATCATATGGTGTATGTCCCTCAAACCTTTTTCAAAAGGTTTGAGCCTAAATCATCACTCAGATATACTCATCCCAAGTCAATTGTCTCTGGCTTATACAGCACTTTCAGCTGCAATACCAAAACGTCCTCTTGTGCAGGGGGGGGCTACTGAGCAATTCTGTCTGTTAATAAAAACAAATATTTAAAAAAAATATTAAAAAAAAAAAAAAAAAAGGAAAAATTCTGCATAAAAAGAAGCATCTAAGAAAAATACAAAATCGAAAAAAAAACACTTTGAACATTTTTGAACAATTCCACCAAGTGTTTGAGGTGCCTGTTTCACCCACTTCCGGGGGGCTGAGCCAAAATCCGAGCCCGAAGTATTTGTTCGTAGACCCCCACTTAGTAGAAAAAGTTTCGGAGCGATTCGGGCACTTTTCATTTAACATTGGGTTTGCCATCATTAATGTTTGTGACATCATAAACATTTCCATTCTGAGATCGCCTGTTCAGACACGCCCATTCTGGAAATCCATTAAATGAGAAGGAATGACTGAATTAAAAAAAAAAACATTTTTTGGGGTACAAGAGACACTGGGGACCCCAAAAAATACAAAAAAACAAGAAAAAAGTGATTTTCATGGTGTAGACCCTTTAATGATGAGTAGTATTGTTATGGTGTAGTTCATGCAGTAGTTTAATGATTAGTAGTATTGTTATGGTGTAGTTCATGCAGTAGTTTAATGATGAGTAGTATTGTTATGGTGTAGTTCATGCAGTAGTTTAATGATGATTGGTATTGTTATGGTGTAGTTTAATGATGAGTAGTATTGTTTGGTGTAGTTCATGCAGTAGTTTAATGATGAGTAGTATTGTTATGGTGTAGTTTAATGATGAGTAGTATTGTTATGGTGTAGTTCATGCAGTAGTTTAATGATGATTGGTATTGTTATGGTGTAGTTTAATGATGAGTAGTATTGTTTGGTGTAGTTCATGCAGTAGTTTAATGATGAGTAGTATTGTTATGGTGTAGTTTAATGATGAGTAGTATTGTTTGGTGTAGTTCACGCAGTAGTTTAATGATGAGTAGTATTGTTATGGTGTAGTTTAATGATGAGTAGTATTGTTATGGTGTAGTTTAATGATGAGTAGTATTGTTTGGTGTAGTTCACGCAGTAGTTTAATGATGAGTAGTATTGTTATGATGTAGTTTAATGATGAGTAGTATTGTTATGGTGTAGTTCATGCAGTAGTTTAATGATGAGTAGTATTGTTATGGTGTAGTTCATGCAGTAGTTTAATGATGAGTAGTATTGTTATGGTGTAGTTCATGCAGTAGTTTAATGATGAGTAGTATTGTTATGGTGTAGTTTAATGATGAGTAGTATTGTTATGGTGTAGTTCATGCAGTAGTTTAATGATGAGTAGTATTGTTGTTGACGTTGTTACAGGAACAGGAGGACAAGGCGGTGCTGCAGGCGGAGGTCCAGTCTCTGCGTCAGAACAACCAGCGTCTTCAGGAGGAGAGTCAGAGCACCGTGGCGCGCCTCATCAAAGTCACCGAGCTGCTCTGCAACGTCAACAAGCCCTGCTAGCTTCACCGCGGCAACGTCAACAAGCCCTGCTAGCTTCACCGCGGCAACATCAACAAGCCCTGCTAGCTTCACCGCGGCAACGTCAACAAGCCCTGCTAGCTTCACCGCGGCAAGGCACGGCCGTCTGTGTGCGCACGCACACACACACACATGCACACACGCACACACACACACACACACAGAGATATGAACACGCCTGCAAACACACACACACACACACACACACACACACACACACACACACACACACACACACTCATAGACATGCGCAAGCGTGACACTATCTATGTTTGTGTGTGTGTGTGTGTGTGTGTGTGTGTGTGTGTACAGACTATACGAACACACCTGCAAACACGGACATGCACGAGCTAAACGCTCTACTCACCTGTGCGCGTGTGTTTTGGTGTGTGTCTGTCTGTGTGTGTGTGTGTGTGTGTCTGTGTGTCTGTGTGTGTGTGTGTGTGTCTGTGTGTGCGTGTGCGTGTGTTTACACAAGCACGCCTTCACCGTGCGAACGAACCTGCAAACCATCCCCTCATTCATTCAACATTGGAATAAATTGTTCTACACGTCTACAAAAAAGGATTTCCACGTGCACGCCATCACGTGCACGCCTTCAGCAACTACAATCACGTGCACTCACTCATTCAGTCCGTACGTTATTATTATTATTATTATTATTATTATCATTATTAACGTTGCAATCAGTGTGTGGTCTGGTGCACCTGCTACGGGTCTAAAGTACAGTTATGCAAATCGACTCCCACATCCTCCCGGACGGACGGTTAACGCCCACCTTCATGACCAATGGGCAGCTCCGGTGCTGATAGACTGACCAATGGGCAGCTCCGGTGCTGTGGCGTAGGCGCCGCTATAACGCTTAAGAGAGCTTTTGCTAGCGTGTGCGTGCGTGTGTCTGTGAGGCGCGCCTGCGTGCGCGCAGTAACACACACGCACATTTTAATCTCGCTTTGAATACTTGACATGTCGGGCTAGATGATGATGATAGCACCTGCATTAAAAAAAAAGGAAAAAAGGAAACAAAAAAGAAAGCGGCAATTTCAGATTGAGAGACACTGTATAGCATGTTTGGTGTATTCTTTGAAATGACCAAAAGTTGTATATATTATTATTGTTATTATTATTTCCCCTGTAATGTATGTGAACGGTAGAGATCTCTGTCCGGTAGTTGCATCATAGCGTGGAGACTAGGGTCCATTCTGGTTCCTTAAACACCTCTCTCTTGACGATTCCTACAGGCCTGTAACTCTGAGAGGACAAATGGAACCAAATGGACCCGTAAGGGTGTCCATTTGTACACAGCTGTAACAATGACAGGACAGACAGACAGACAGACAGACAGACAGACAGACAGACAGACAGACAGACAGACATGTTCGTGGTCATTTTATCGTCTACTCAGGCTTTTGTGTTTCAGACACTTTATCAGTTGCTTGGTTCAGTATTTAGATATTTGACGCCCTTTGTAACTTCAAACTCCATTGTAACCATGATGGATTCTATGAAAACACATGGTGACTCATACTGCCCTCCTAATGGATGAGTGGGCCGTGTTTTTTCGTCATAGATGTAATATTATAATAATAATAAAACGCATTAGAAGGACAGTATCAGTCTCCAGAACCAAGGACTCCATCATGGTTCAGATAGAGATTGAAGTTACATTGGGTTTGTATAGGAAGGGGGCGTGTCTGTTAAAATGAATATAACATATTTAAATAACAATAACAATAACAAACAATTTAAATGAATCAAGCAACTTATAAAGTGTCACCACCCCCCTCCCCCCAAAGCCCCCCGTCTGTAGCCGTTTTCTTCCAAACCTCAACAGCTTTGTAGAGAAACCAGACGACTGGCCGTCTGAAGAGTCAGGTCAGAGGTCACCTCAGTGTGAAATTGGATAATAATATATTTCAAAATGTAAAAGAAAATAAAGTATAAAATCAATGTGCAGACTGTAAAACGCTCTGAAACATATGGTCAAGTATCCATGATTTGAACATGCTCAAACATATAGCCAGTCCCTATGGACATAAACATTAAGTTATTAACATATAGCTACATATAGCCAGTCCCTATGGACATAAACATTAAGTTATTAACATATAGCTACATATAGCCAGTCCCTATGGACATAAACATTAAGTTATTAACATATAGCTACATATAGCCAGTCCCTATGGACATACACATTAAGTTATTAACATATAGCTACATATAGTCAGTCCCTATGGACATAAACATTAAGTTATTAACATATAGCTACATATAGTCAGTCCCTATGGACATACACATTAAGTTATTAACATATAGCTACATATAGTCAGTCCCTATGGACATAAACATTAAGTTATTAACATATAGCTACATATAGCCAGTCCCTATGGACATAAACATTAAGTTATTAACATATAGCTACATATAGTCAGTCCCTATGGACATACACATTAAGTTATTAACATATAGCTACATATAGTCAGTCCCTATGGACATAAACATTAAGTTATTAACATATAGCTACATATAGCCAGTCCCTATGGACATAAACATTAAGTTATTAACATATAGCTACATATAGTCAGTCCCTATGGACATAAACATTAAGTTATTAACATATAGCTACATATAGTCAGTCCCTATGGACATAAACATTAAGTTATTAACATATAGCTACATATAGCCAGTCCCTATGGACATAAACATTAAGTTATTAACATATAGCTACATATAGTCAGTCCCTAGGACATAAACATTAAGTTGGAAATGTACATTTATATGTTCAAATCATGGATGCTTTACATTATTTGAGACCATTTTCCAAAGCATAGCTTTATTATTATTATTATTTTTCACATCTATCTCAGCTGAGCCTTTGTAGCAGCCACACTGTAGGACTTCTGTAGAGGTGCTGACACCTGCTGGCTGGGAGCAGAACATGCATCTTTTTGTAGAAAACAAAACAAAGCAGTGATTACTATGGGCTTTATGAGGTAGATAGAGTAAAGCTGTGGTTCTGGGGACCCCCGTCGGGTCCTTGAGGGACTTCCAGGGGGTCCCCAGGTAATAGGAACCAAATGGAACCCTATGAGCTCTGTGGAACCCCGGGTCCATTTGGTTCTGTGTGTGTGTGTGTGTGTGTGTGTGTGTGTGTGTGTGTGTGTGTGTGTGTGTGTGTGTGTGTGTGTGTGTGTGTGTGTGTGTGTGTGTGTGTTGTTTATTTTTGCACTTTTATTTTTGTCAAAAAAACAGGACAGCAGGGGGGGGGGGCATAACTTTATTCAGCCCCGCTCCCCCCACGCCTGGGCTTGAAAATAACTCAAACATGAAACTGGATTTTAACTGGAGGACTGCACCCCCCCCCCCGACTCTGACCCCTCCCCTCGCCACCACACCCCCTTTACCTCACGACCACGCCCTCCGCCGATGACATCACGATGACCACGCCCACATTCAGAGGAGACAACCCCCCCCCCCACACACACACACACACACACACACCCCGCAGTGCCAACGAAAGCAAAGGCAGCTCTCTTGAACCCCCCCCCCCCCCCCTACACACAGACACACAGACACACACACACACACACACACACACACACACACACACACACACACACACACACACACACACACACACACACACACACACACACAAACACACCTTGGATAAAGGGATGCCAAATCATGTCCAGTGGAGACTCCTTTCCTTCCTTTGGGACGGTTTAGTCATGAATAATAATATGAACTCTTTGTGTTTTTTCTGTTAGAGTCACTGTGAATAACCTGGTACCAGCATAATATTAAGATTACGAGTATATTCAGATTAAATTATGAGAAGTGAAACTTTTATCATTACATGTGCTACAGTCCGGCTCCGCCTCTCCGTGTTCTACGTCATGGTGCACTGCGTCTGTGTTCGCCCTCTAGTGGGCGGACCCAGGAACATGCCTGGTTTAAAAAAAGGTCAATTCATGCTTCGCCGCGGCGAAGTGTCACCGAGGACATCACGTCAAAATGACTCCAATGTGTCCTGGGCAGATAAGAGGCTGTCACCTTATTTCTATTCTTATATATCATTTTATTTTGCCAGGAATTTTTTACCCTTTTTTTCCCCTACCCAGTTTAGCCTCTATGTCAATCAATCCTCCCCAAACGTCTCTGTATCGCCTCCTACTGGCTCACCTGCCAGTGAGTGAGCCTCCAAAGGGAGGAACGTACGTACGTACGTACGTCGTAAAAACATAAAGAAATCCACCTTTACGACTAGAGACGATTGTTTACGTCACTTTCGCCGGGCAAAGCACCATAGACCTTTATAGACCTTAGACCTTTATAGACCTTAGACCTTTATAGACCTTAGACCTTTATAGACCTTAGACCTTTATACTTATAGTCTCGTGTCCGGGAAATGGCCGATCTGCGGCTGTTTCCCGTTTCCAGACACGTGAGCGACGTATAAGTACTGTTAACGTAGTGAGAAGAGCCGTTTGACTGTGTCATGTATAGTATACATGTATGTATAAATGTATGTATACTATAAATGTATGTATACTATACATGTATGCATACTGTGTCATGTAATAGTTCCTTTAGATTGTAGGAGGTTGATACAAGCATGGGAATGTGCCAAGCGACTTCCACGCGTCCCTTCTGTATGTGTGTAATAATGTATAAACCCACAAAACAAAACAAAAAAAAAACAAGTATTATTAATCATGCAAAAATGTGGAATTTCTTGTAGCTGTTTTAATTTGAAAGAAGCAAAGAGATTTAAGAAGAAGAAGAAGCTCTGATGTGTGAAATACAAAAGACAAAAGAAGAAGAAGAAGAAGAAGAAGAATAAACAAAAAAAGACAAAGGTTTAGGTTTGGTTAAAATAAAATCTTTTCTTTTTGTAGAAAAACAACAACAGACCACCAGAATATTTCAACTTGTGTTCTTTCTTTGTGGGTAGATTTATGAGGTTAAAGGGCCAGACCACTGTGGTAGAGGTTTGGGTTGTGTAGTTACCTTGCCATGATGGAACTCAACATGATGGACAAGAATAGAAAATAATTGCTGCATTGATTTGAAATTGATAATTCAAAATATGCTCCTCATTGACTTACATTGTACGGTGAAGCCGCTCTCAAAGTCACTCTTTTAGCTTGTAAACAAATGTAAACAAAGGTGATTCAGACAATAGAGAACATCACCAAACCCACTACTGTTTGTTTTTTTAAATGAAAATGTCAACTTCCTGTTGACTTTACTATTTTTATTAAGAAGAAAACCCGGCCTGTAACCGTGGATACGGATCTTCAAATAGTAAAATCAACAGGAAGGGAAAAAAAAACACTTCTGGGTTTGGATGTTCTGTATTGTCTGAATCAGCTTTGTTTGTTTACGTGTTAAAAGAGTGACTTTGAGATCTGTTTTACCGTACAATGTAAGTCAATGAGGAGCATATTTTGAATTATCAATTTCTAATCAATGGAGCAATTATTTTAGATTTCTTGTCCATCTTTGGAGTTACATCGTGGCAAGGTACCCAACAAACAACCCAAACCTCTACCAAGGTGGTCTGGCCCTTTAAAGGAATACATATTTTCTATCAATTACACACACCATGAAGCCTTGAATTCATGGAGATGTTGTTGTTTTTGTCGCATTCCTGAGACAATCTCCATGAATCCAAGGCTTTCATGAGGTGAGTCATTGATAGAAAATAAGTCATTTGTGTGAACTGCTCCTTTAAAGACGGTCATGCTGTGTCATTGTGGTTTACTTCCTGTTCGTCTGAAGCTCACATTAACGTCCAATAAGGGGTTAACACCATATTAGGCCCTCAGTGAGTCATGAAGCGCTCATACCTGGTCATACCTGGTCAGATATCTGACCAGGTATGACCTCTTCTCTCTGACCGTTATATCTGTCTCTGAACGTCTTTTTGTCTGTTTGTGGTTACAACGGTAAGCCATGTGTTCACACACACACACACACACACACACACACACACACACACACACACACACACACACACACACACACACACACACACACACACACGTAGTTGTTTTCAGTGGTGTAAAGTAACCAAGTACATTTACTCAAGTACAATTTTGAGGTATTTTTACTTTACTGAAGTATTTTCAATACTTTTATACAAAACACAAAAAATACAAAACATACAGTAACCTAACCACTATATACATTTGGGCCTTTTGAAAATAGCAGATCTACAAGCTCACAATGCGTCGCGATTTTGAGCTTGTAGATCTGCTATTTTCAAAGGATTTGTGAGACATTCTGCATAATGAGTACTTTTACCTTTGGTACTTTAAGTACATTTTGATGCCGATTTTGATGTGTGTTTGTGTGTGTGTGTGTGTGTGTGTGCGTGTGCGTGTGCGTGTGCGTGCGTGCGTGTATATATTTATATATATATATATATATATATATATATATATATATATATATATATATATATATATAAATATATATCATGGCTATGAGCCTGGCTATGAGCTTGTAGATCTGCTATTTTTGAATAGCCCAAAGAATTCCCAGGTTAAGATGCGAGTGTGTCAGGGTTAGGGTATACGTAGGATTAAGGTGCAGAGTGTCATAATCCAGGGTTAGGGTATACGTAGGATTAAGGTGCAGAGTGTCATAATCCAGGGTTAGGGTATACGTAGGATTAAGGTGCAGAGTGTCATAATCCAGGGTTAGGGTATACGTAGGATTAAGGTGCAGAGTGTCATAATCCAGGGTTAGGGTATAGGTAGGATTAAGGTGCAGAGTGTCATAATCAGGGTTAGGGTATTCGTAGGGTTAAGGTGCAGAGTGTCATAATCCAGGGTTAGGGTATACGTAGGATTAAGGTGCAGAGTGTCATAATCAGGGTTAGGGTATACGTAGGGTTAAGGTGCAGAGTGTCATAATCCAGGGTTAGGGTATACGTAGGGTTAAGGTGCAGAGTGTCATAATCCAGGGTTAGGGTATAGGTAGGATTAAGGTGCAGAGTGTCATAATCCACATAAGGTAGTTTATGACCCATTCTGGCCAATCAGTGCAAACTGTATTACTTATTTGTTGGTTGTTGTGTTTTTAGTTTTTTTTCCTCCACCACAGAGATTCAAAAAGCTTGATGTGATTAGATGACAGTTTGCAGATCAGCTTCTTCTCTATGAAACGTCTGAAAACACTGAGTCTAAAGGTTGTATTTATAGCAGCAAAACACACCTCCCTGTGATTAACCCTAAACAACCTGTTTTACTGCTAGTATTATTTAACCTGTACTGAAAAACACCATTTACCTGAAGTACACTGTGTGTGTGTGTGTGTGTGTGTGTGTGTGTGTGTGTGTGTGTGTGTGTGTGTGTGTGTGTGTGTGTGTGTGTGTGTGTGTGTGTGTGTGTGTGTGTGTGTGTGTGTGTGTGCGTGTGTGTGTGCAGGATAGAATGTTGCTCCTCCTTCTACAAGTAGCAGGAGCACAAACCTGGTTCTTCTGATGACACATTGACACAAATAACGGCCGATACAATACGAGGCCAAAGTGTGTCTGGAATAATGTTATGAAAATCTGTTGTGTAATAAGTCCTTGTGGGCCTTTGTTTTGTGCATAGGTTAAGACTTAGACAGGGGCCAGGGGGGTAGGTTAAGACTTAGACAGGGGCCAGTTTGTAATTTCAACCTCCTGAAGGTGTATCTTTAGGGCAGATTTGAAAGTGAGTAGGGTTTTACACTCCTTTACTCCTTTGGGTAGGGCATTCCACATTTTTGTTGTATAGCATGAGAAAGAGTTCATTCCCTTATTTGTGCCAAATCTGGGTTGAACATGATCAGTGGAGCTGCCTCTGGTGTTATGATCGTGGACATTTTGGAAGTATTTTGACAAATACAGGGGGATTCCAATGTTGTGTCGAATCTTATAGACCAGGCCCAAGGCAAGTTGCTGTACTCTGTCCTCAACCCTGAGCCATCCAACCCTAGCAAAGTGAGCAGGGGTTAGATGGGTTGTATGATTGAGGCCAAGAAGTAACCTTACCAGTTTGTTTTGGGATGTCTGGAGCCTTGTTTTTAAGGCCTTAGTGGTGTTGTGATACCATGAGAAGCATGCATAGTCAAAATAACCTTGGATGAGGGCCCCTGCTAGAATCTTCAGGGTATTCTTACTGACTCGAAAGTTGATCCTGTACAGAAAACGTGTTCTTTGATTGACCTTTTTGATGACTCTTTCTGCCATCTTATCACCGGAGAGGTTTGCCTCCAGGATGGAACCCAGGTAGGTAATTTCCTCCTTTCTTGTGATAACATCGTCACCCGCTTTGATTGTGAAGCTCTCAGCCTTGTTAAGGTTAACACTAGACCCAAAGAGAATGGATTCGGTTTTACCCAGGTGTAATGATAGTTTGTTGTCAGAGAGCCAGATGCGGATCATATCGAGTTCAGAGCTGAGAGATTTTTCGACCTGCAGCCTGTCCCTGTCCGAGACCAGCAGAGCCGAGTCATCTGCGAACAGGAACAGGTTGCAGTCGTAAGCTGATGACATATCGTTCACATATATCCTTATCTTATCATCACTTTACCCAAATACATTATATTATTATTATATTAAATACATTATATTATTATTATATTAAATACATTATATTATTATTATATTAAATACATTATATTATTATTATATTAAATACATTATATTATTATTATATTAAATACATTATATTATCATCACTTTACAGTTAGTACTTACTCAAGTGGAGTTTTTCACCATTAATGTGGAGATGGTCGTTTTGTCTATCATTAACTCTTTCACTGCCAGAGTAGTATATTCATTAATAAAGTCATCCCACTGCCAGCGACTTTCGTGTTTTATAACCTTTTCAACCGGTAACAGTTAATGTAAATCCATTATAACAATCCACAATACTGAGGCTGGAGTTTAAGAGGTTAAATAATTAACCAGCTGGTCCTCCAGTCACTCAACACACACACACACACACACACACACACACACACACACACACACACGCACACACACACACACACACACACACACACACACACACACACACACACACACACACACACACACACACACACACACACGCGCACACGTGCATGCACACGCACACGCACACACCAATGAGCGGAGAGACATGCACACAAGGAACTACACACATGACCCTGGGGGTCAACAGTGTAGAGGGAAATAGCAGTGGGCCTAGTAAAGAGCCCTGGGGGACTCCGGTCAACTAGTACATAGAGTTTAAATCAGCGTCTCTCAAGCTTTGTGGATCAGGGTTTATACTGGAACATCTACTGAAATAGCAGATCTACAAGCTCACAATGTGACACGTTTCGTGGCATTGTGAGTGGGTGGCTGCCCACCACCGCTAGAGCAGGGTTTCTCAAAGTGGGTGACGTGGCACCCTAGGGTGCCGTGATGCAAGTCCAGGGGTGCTTTGATAACATTTAGAATTAATCAATATATCACTTCAGATTAACCACTTAGACCCTCTATACTTATTCATTACAATGTACTTGGTGCATTCTTTTTCAATCTACACCAAAAATCTCTTCGACAAAAAATAGCAGATCTACAAGCTCACAACGTGTCGCAAGATCTGCTATTTTTGGCGAATGTTCCTCCCAGAATAGGGATACTGGGGTTCAAGTGGTTAAACGTCAAGTTATTTTCAATCTGTCATAATGGAAACAGAATGTTATTCTCTCAAGTTTTCCTGGTGACATGCTGTATTTTGGGGAAATGTTTGCATATTTACGTACCTTAATAAGACATAAATGTAAGGTGCTGTAAAGTAACTATGTAATTCAGGGGGGCCGTGGATGAAAAGGTTATTTACAGGGGGGTGCCCTGAGCCAAACATGTTTGAGAACCACTGCGCTAGAGTCTAGCGGTTCGAATCCATCACAGTGCATCCGGCTTTGTCCAGTGTCTGTACGAACACAACTGGCCCGTGTTCAGGGGAGGGAGGTGTGTGTGTGTGTGTGTGTGTGTGTGTGTGTGTGTGTGTGTGTGTGTGTGTGTGTGTGTGTGTGTGTGTGTGTGTGTGTGTGTGTGTGGAGGAAATAGTTATAACGACTAAGGACTATATATAATAGTAAGCTACTCTACACTGAAAAAGAACGAAGAGGAATCTTGAAAAGATGAGTTTTGCCAGAGTCACTGCAGACCTGGTTACGTTGTTGGCATCGCGCTGCGCATCGTGATTTGCTGGTGTCTTCATTCCACGATGTGCTGTCTTCTTCCTCCTGGCCAAACGTTTGCCCCAGAATAGAGAAGCTGTAGTCTGTAGTCACAGTGATGATTAAAGAGGCGGTGCCATGGTTTTGCACTTTTTCTGTTTTTCATGTATCTATGAGGTTGATAGAACTTCATTAAAGGGGTAGTTCACCCCCAAAATAACTTTTTTTCTATTGATTACTCACCCCATGGAGCCTTGAATTCATGGATATTTTTTTGTTTTTGTCGCATTCCTTCCTTTATTATTTGATTATAATAAATTTAGCCCCATTGATTCCGGTAGGAGACACAAATGCATTTTTGTCTCCTACCGGAATCAATGGAGACAAATTTATTATAATCAAATTATTGGCTTAGGAATGTGACAAAAACAAAAAAAAATCTATGAATTCAAGGCTCCATGGGGTGAGTAATCAATAGAAAAAAAGTTATTTTGGGGGTGAACTACCCCTTTAAGTCCCCTGGTGGTGTATTTTATGGTGTTTTATGTCTTCTCGGACTATTTTGAGTTTCTTCCTGGAAGCTGAAACCTTGAGGGTCAAACGTGCCAATAGAAAAACAGCACTTTAATGACACAGTAAAATTCTACCCTCCCCCTCATTATCATAACACAACAGGTGTGGGCATGAGGAGGAGGAGGGACTAGGACAGGTGGGTGGTGCTAAGATGGTGGAGGAGGTGCTAAGGTGAGAACCAGGTATACTTAATGAACTGGATGCGTGTCCACATAAAACATAATTTTAACACTTTCTGTACACTTTTTTGAAAAAATCTTCCTCCTAGTATAACCATAATACCTGATGATTATGTTTTTTGGGGGAAAGAATCACTGAAAATCACGGCACCCCGTCTTTAAGAGTAGAGAAGCTGTTCTGTAGTCACAGTGATGATTAAGAATAGAGAAGCTGTAGTTTAGTCACAGTGATGGATGGACGGCATGGGAGGCTTTTTCCAGGCCGTGTATGTATGAGCAGAACAACATCGTCCAAACAGACAGTCCCCAGGCAGGCAGCGAACACACACACACACACACACACACACACACACACACACACACACACACACACACACACACACACACACACACACACACACACACACACACACACACACACACACACACACACACACAGAGCCCCCATGTCTTTATTTGGGGTTGAGAAGAGAGACTGTGTCACACTACGGCTCAACAGCTTAATGACTCATCCTGTTCTGTAAATAGAGAGAGAGAGACTCCCTCTGTGTGTGTGTGTGTGTGTGTGTGTGTGTGGTGTGTGTGTGTGTGTGTGTGTGTGTGTGTGTGTGTGTGTGTGTGTGTGTGTGTGTGTGTGTGCGTGCGTGCGTGCGTGTGTGCGTGCGTGCGTGTGCATGTAATCAGTTTTGTGCACTTGTGTATATGCACACGGACATTTGCGTGTTCACATGTCAGCCATCATGTATGTATGTTTGGGGTCATTTTAACATCTACTCTGTCTTCTATGTTTCACCACAAACACTTTTTAAGTTGCTTGATTCAGTATTCAGATATATGATTATTCATTTTATCAGACATGGTTCATATACAAAGGAACTTGGTTTGTGACGGGGCGGCAGTGGCTCAGGGGTAGAGTGGCCGGGTAGAGGAACTGGAAACCGCAAGGTTCCCAGTTCGATCCCGGGCTGGGGGGCTCCCCCAGAGTAGATGTGGAAGTGTCCTTGAGCAAGACACTGAACCCCTAATTGCTCCTGATGAGCAGGTTGGTGCCTTGCATGGTTTCCTCCTCCATCTGTGTGTGTGTGTGTGTGTGTGTGTGTGTGTGTGTGTGTGTGTGTGTGTGTGTGTGTGTGTGTGTGTGTGTGTGTGTGTGTGTGTGTGTGTGTGTGAGAATATTGTCCTTCTAATTTATGAGGGGGGCATGTTTTTTCTAAATGTATTTTATTTTATATTTAGGAATACGGTTAGATTTTGGCACCGTTTTAGTGAGGTTACGTTTAGGATTAAGGTTAGGTTTAGGCAGAGTTTACTGAGGTTACGGGGCGACTGTGTTTTGGGGCGACTGCAGTGCGGTGCGCGTGAGATTGGCTACATTTCAATCGGCTGTTAACATTAAACTATGAGAGAACAGGCGATATGGATTTGGGGAGCGTAATTACAACACATTGGTCTCATTTTAAAACCGAAGGTTAAAGAGATTAATATAATAATAATAAT
>NC_137609.1:56498040-56563628 GCF_963280865.1 Gymnoscopelus braueri
GTGCATGCGTGCGCTTGTGTGTGTGTGTGTGTATGTGTGTGTATGCCTGCGTGTGTGTGTGTGTGTGTGCGTGCGTGCGTGCGTGCGTGCGTGCGTGCGTGCGTGCGTGCGTGCGTGCGTGCGTGCGTGCGTGCGTGCGTGCGTGCGTGCGTGCGTGCGTGCGTGCGTGCGTGCGTGCGTGCGTGCGCCCCTGGGATTTCATTAAAACCAGTTGTTACATTCTGCGTGTCTGAAATATGTCATAAATCATTTAAATACACCCTGACACACACACACACACACACACACACACACACACACACACACACACACACACACATACACACTGTCATTTAATCTTAAGACCTCACCGAAATCACTAGATTTTGAAATTTGTTCCTTTAGTGGAACTATGAGGTTCTACAGATTAGTTAAATTGTTGGTGGCATGAGGTTCTCTTTATTTTCACTAGTTTTAACCTCTTTGCTGAAAATAGCTTGTATATCGGCTATTTTCTGCAAGTGTTCCCTCTAGAACAGAGATGGTTCCTGTATGTTCTATAACAGAGATGGTTCCTGTATGTTCTAGAACAGAGATGGTTCCTGTATGTTCTAGAACAGAGATGGTTCATGTATGTTCTAGAACAGAGATGGTTCCTGTATGTTCTAGAACAGAGATGGTTCCTGTATGTTCTAGAACAGAGATGGTTCCTGTATGTTCTAGAACAGAGATGGTTCCTGTATGCTCCCCAAAGCATCAATGTCTATTTAGAGGCACAAGGCACAATGACATAATATATGGGAAATACACACTGGAAATTACACAGCTTTTCCAAACTAGTGTTATTACGGAGCTAGTTTTATTTATACATAATATTTTAAAAACTTGTATTTAAAATAAAACATCCACCTCTGACACGTACATAATTATAACAAAGAGTAACAGGCCTAACCCTAAACAGGTCTTATAACACCGGGCCGCACCACGAAGGGTTAATCCGCCCCTCGTTGTGTGTTCAGATCCATTCAACGTTGTGTCACTTGGTCTGTTTGACACACTTGGTGTGTTTGACACACTATTCATTGTGTTTGACACACTATTCATTGTGTTTGACCACAGCAGTGACAATACAACAGAACACATGGTTGAAATCTGACACCTTTGTGTCATACTGTATGTATGTAGGCCTGACATGTATACTGAATGTACGTATATGTCACAGTACGTTTGGAGAACCAGTACGATTGAAGACAGAGCGCTCGTTTTTAGGCACGGGGCTTCGGGGCGATGCGGGGCTTTTCGAGACAGGGTTTATTAGCGAGGCTCGCGAGGAGGAGGAGCTCCTCCTCCTTCTCCTCCTCCGTGTGTGTGTGTGTGTGTGTGTGTGTGTGTGTGTGTGTGTGTGTGTGTGTGTGTGTGTGTGTGTGTGTGTGTGTGTGTGTGTCAGGGAGAAACTAAAACAAAAGCCAGCAGAACACAATAAAAGTATCTTAACAGTCCACCTGATTCGAATGCTATCTGCATTGAATGGGGAAATAGGCGAGTTTATTAGACCTTTGAATGGGCGAAATAGGCGACCTACTTACCTACCCACGTTTTATCAGACCATTCATTGGGTGTTATCAAGACATACTAACCTACCAACTGACATGACTTAATAGTTCAGTTTAGGTTTCGCTTTTGGTTTTGGACCCTGACGGAGGCGCGCAGTCACAGGCGAACTGTCACCCCGTGAAGGACCACAGAGGGAGCTAAGGCGACCGAGTTGCCGTCCTGAACGGTGTGACGTTCGCCTGTGCCTACTCAGCGCCGTTTGAGTTATGTACCGATAGGCACAGAATCGTAAATATTGTTGTGCGGACTGCTCCGCCTCCAAGTAGGTCAGTAGCTCCTGAATGAATGGTCTGATAAATCGCGGGTAGGTAGTAGCCTATTTCGCCCATTGAAAGGTCTAATAAACTCGCCTATTTCCCCATTCAATGCATTGATAGCACTCGAAGCCGGTCACACACGCGCGCACGTGTGTGTGTGGTCGCGGCAATATATGCTTGTGCACAAGCCTGGCTTGTGGCTCCCTCTAGTGTTGCTTCTACAGAATTGCTGGGTGGGTGGTAAAAACGAGCGAGCCTTCTTCAATCGTACTGGTTCTCCAATCATACTGTAACATATACACTGTCTCTCTGTATACTATGATCTTATAGTTTACTGAGACACTACACTGTCTCTGTATTCTATGATCCTATAGTTTACTGAGACACTACACTGTCTCTCTGTATTCTATGATCCTATAGTTTACTGAGACACTACACTGTCTCTCTGTATTCTATGATCCTATAGTTTACTGAGACACTACACTGTCTCTCTGTATTCTATGATCCTATAGTTTACTGAGACACTACACTGTCTCTCTGTATTCTATGATCCTATAGTTTACTGAGACACTACACTGTCTCTGTATTCTATGATCCTATAGTTTACTGAGACACTACACTGTCTCTCTGTATTCTATGATCCTATAGTTTACTGAGACACTACACTGTCTCTGTATTCTATGATCCTATAGTTTACTGAGACACTACACTGTCTCTGTATTCTATGATCATATAGTTTACTGAGACACTACACTGTCTCTGTATTCTATGATCCTATAGTTTACTGAGACACTACACTGTCTCTGTATTCTATGATCCTATAGTTTACTGAGACACTACACTGTCTCTATGTATTCTATGATCCTATAGTTTACTGAGACACTACACTGTCTCTATGTATTCTATGATCCTATAGTTTACTGAGACACTACACTGTCTCTATGTATTCTATGATCCTATAGTTTACTGAGACACTACACTGTCTCTCTGAATTCTATGATCCTATAGTTTACTGAGACACTACACTGTCTCTGTATTCTATGATCATATAGTTTACTGAGACACTATACTGTCTCTGTATTCTATGATCCTATAGTTTACTGAGACACTACACTGTCTCTGTATTCTATGATCCTATAGTTTACTGAGACACTACACTGTCTCTGTATTCTATGATCATATAGTTTACTGAGACACTACACTGTCTCTGTATTCTATGATCATATAGTTTACTGAGACACTACACTGTCTCTCTGTATTCTATGATCCTATAGTTTACTGAGACACTACACTTTCTCTCTGTATTCTATGATCCTATAGTTTACTGAGACACTACACTGTCTCTCTGTATTCTATGATCCTATAGTTTACTGAGACACTACACTTTCTCTCTATATTCTATGATCATATAGTTTACTGAGACACTACACTGTCTCTGTATTCTATGATCCTATAGTTTACTGAGACACTACACTGTCTCTGTATTCTATGATCCTATAGTTTACTGAGACACTACACTGTCTCTCTGTATTCTATGATCCTATAGTTTACTGAGACACTACACTGTCTCTGTATTCTATGATCCTATAGTTTACTGAGACACTACACTGTCTCTGTATTCTATGATCCTATAGTTTACTGAGACACTACACTGTCTCTGTATTCTATGATCCTATAGTTTACTGAGACACTACACTGTCTCTCTGTATTCTATGATCCTATAGTTTACTGAGACACTACACTGTCTCTGTATTCTATGATCCTATAGTTTACTGAGACACTACACTGTCTCTGTATTCTATGATCCTATAGTTTACTGAGACACTACACTGTCTCTGTATTCTATGATCCTATAGTTTACTGAGACACTACACTGTCTCTCTGTATTCTATGATCCTATAGTTTACTAAAAATATATATTAAAAAAATATATTGTTACGTGACGTGATTTGTTTTAGAATATAAAAAGGATCAAATGTAATAAAAGCCAATGGTTTTATGATCCACTCATTGCACTGCGATCAATGATTACTATCAGAGATCTGTGTATACAAAAGATCTGTGTATACTAAAGAGTTAAAGCTCTATAAACTTCATAGAGCTTTAACTCTTTAGCCTTTTGAGCGTTAGCATATTCTAGGACAGTGATTCTCAACCTTTTCAGGCTGTGACCCCCCAAAAAAACATATTTGAACTGGGGACCCCCCAAAATAATCATATTTGAACTGGGGACCCCCCAAAATAATCATATTTGAACTGGGGACCCCCCAAAATATTTTTAGTATATTTAGTTTGATTCTGTTCCACAGATAAATATTGTGAAAATATCAGATCTACAAGCTCACAACACCTATTGCGAGGCGTTGTGATTTTTGACACAAATGTTTCCTTTCTCCTGTAAAATTTGACAATTTGTCCAACGTTTGACCAGGCTTTATAGTATTAGTTGGTTGATTACAACGTTTGAGCAGGTTTTATAGTATAGTTGGTTGATTACAACGTTTGAGCAGGTTTTATAGTATAGTTGGTTGATTACAACGTTTAAGCAGGTTTTATAGTATTAGTTGATTACAACGTTTGAGCAGGTTTTATAGTATAGTTGGTTGATTACAACGTTTGAGCAGGCTTTATAGTATTAGTTGGTTGATTACAACGTTTGAGCAGGTTTTATAGTATAGTTAGTTGATTACAACGTTTGAGCAGGTTTTATAGTATAGTTAGTTGATTACAACGTTTGAGCAGGCTTTATAGTATTAGTTGATTACAACGTTTGAGCAGGTTTTATAGAAAACTATGTTGCACATTAAGATGATCATCTGGGGACCCTCCTGGGGGTCCAGACCACAGGTTGAGAACCACTAACGTAGCATTGCTGTCGTCATGGAAACCACATGTTGTTATGTCTGATTCTGAAGTGAAATATAAGCTTTATGTTAGAGAGCCTGGACTGGCTGTGTGTTCAATGTAAACACACGTGTGTGTGTGTGTGTGTGTGTGTGTGTGTGTGTGTGTGTGTGTGTGTGTGTGTGTGTGTGTGTGTGTGTGTGTGTGTGTGTGTGTGTGTGTGTGTGTGTGTGTGTGTGTGTGTGTGTGTGTGTGTGTGTGTGTGTGTGTGTGTGTGTGTGCGCGCGCGTGCGTGTGTGTGCGCGTGTGATAAACTATACATTGTATATACAAGATAAACGGTTGTTTTATGGCTAAAAACTGTTTTAGAGTTTCTTCAGGTTGGTGTTGGGGTTATATTTAGGATTAGATCTTTAGAGGTTAGGTTTAGGGGAAAATAGCCGATCTACAAGCCCACTGTGACCTTGTAGATCTGCTATTTTCCCAACTGTTTCAGCGTTGCCGTTTACAATGCCGTCCTGACATCTGTTTGAAGTGACTTCTGTTTGAAGTAATGTAATGTAATGTAATAATGTTTGAAGTGCTTCACAAATCAATACAAACATCTGACCAGGAGCAGGTTCGGCCACTGTGTCTATGTGTGATACAACATCTGACCAGGAGCAGGTTGAGTCACTGGCCCTCATTTATCAACGCGGTGCAGCCCAAATAATGGGCGTACGGCGAGATCACCGCACCTTTCGGCATTTATCAATATATCCTGACGTGGGCTTCATCCTACCGTAAGCTGAGATCTCACGTCTGGTCGAGACCAGTTGTTGACTTTGGCTGCGCCCGTTTATTCCATCCTAGACCTGCAGAGCAGCATTGTCTGACTGTCTGACAGGCATCTGGACACATAATCCACTCCTAAATGTATATCTACACTAATAATTAATCCCTGTGAAAATATAACATTTTATAAAGTAATTTAAACAAACTGCTTTAACAGTCATTCAGTTGCATTGGCTAAGTTAAAATAGCAGATCTAAGCTCAAAAACGGGTCGCATCGCCACACGTTGTGAGCTTGTAGATCTGCTATTTTCAAAATATACAGCGCTTCTGCGAGCGCATTTTCGGGACTCCCGACGATCTTTTCATAGACAGTGAGGTGTACAAACTTACAGTAGCTTGTCCTATGTTATGGAGTTATGTCATAGAGAGTTTTGAAGACTACAACCTGGCTGGGTTAACGATATAAACCCGACGCTCCAATCTCTTATTAACGTGGCGGAATCACTGCCGCCGAATCACTGCCGCCCGTCCGAGTCTCACGGGGAATATCCTACATGACTGCTTGTGCACTGCTCGGTATGGGTTAAATAAATTAATATACAAACGTATTCCGTTCATGGCGATGTGATTGGTATCATAATATGTCATTCATGTAGGCTACAAGCCTACGTGACAAAGATTGTACCGCTACGGATTACATGAAAGACACAGTTGGGCGTGTGTGTGTGTGTGTGTGTGTGTGTGTGTGTGAGAGAGAGAGAGAGAGAGAGAGGAGTGTGCGTGTGCGTGTGTGTGTGACTTGACAGGCAGCGAGGCGAGGCGATCGGGGGAAACTCTTTCTTATTGGCTTTTGATGTCTTTGGTCGTATTCTGGTTCTTCTTCATGTCGTAAAATCGGGGCGTTTTGAGAATATTTAAGGGCGTGTTATTTAAATGACGCTCGTTTTCAGACGTGAGATTTATCAAAGCTCCGACCTGATGTACGCCAGGATTGGCTGTGTAGGATTCGTTGATAAATGTGACTTCGACGTTGGTGTACGGCCAAATATATGGAAAAATATAAGCCGGTTTATACGCTACGTTGATAAATGAGGGCCACTGTGTCTATGTGTGATTCAACATCTGACCAGGAGCAGGTTGAGTCACTGTGTCTATGTGTGATTCAACATCTGACCAGGAGCAGGTTGAGTCACTGTGTCTATGTGTGATTCTACATCTGGCCAGGAGCAGGTTGAGTCACTGTGTCTATGTGTGATTCTACATCTGACCAGGAGCAGGTTGAGTCACTGTGTCTATGTGTGATTCAACATCTGACCAGGAGCAGGTTGAGCCACTGTGTCTATGTGTGATTCAACATCTGACCAGGAGCAGGTTGAGTCACTGTGTCTATGTGTGATTCAACATCTGACCAGGAGTAGGTTGAGTCACTGTGTCTATGTGTGATACAACATCTGACCAGGAGCAGGTTGAGTCACTGTGTCTATGTGTGATACAACATCTGACCAGGAGTAGGTTGAGTCACTGTGTCTATGTGTGATTCAACATCTGACCAGGAGCAGGTTGAGTCACTGTGTCTATGTGTGATACAACATCTGACCAGGAGTAGGTTGAGTCACTGTGTCTATGTGTGATACAACATCTGACCAGGAGTAGGTTGAGTCACTGTGTCTATGTGTGATACAACATCTGACCAGGAGCAGGTTGAGGTCACTGTGTCTATGTGTGATACAACATCTGACCAGGAGTAGGTTGGGTCACTGTGTCTATGTGTGATACAACATCTGACCAGGAGCAGGTTGGGTCACTGTGTCTATGTGTGATACAACATCTGACCAGGAGCAGGTTGAGTCAATGGCCCTCATTTATCAACGCGGTGCAGCCCAAATAGTGGGCGTACGGTGAGATCACCGTACCTTTCGGCATTTATCAATATATCCTGATGTGGGCTTCATCCTACGGTACGCTGAGATCTCACGTCTGGTAGAGACCAGTTGTTGACGTTGGCTGCACCCGTTTATTCCATTCTAGACCTGCGGAGCAGCATTGTCTGATTGTCTGACAGGCATCTGGACACATAATCCACTCCTAAATGTAGATCTACACTAATAAATAATCCCTGTGAAAATATAACATTTAACATAAAAAGTAATTTAAACAAACTGCTTTAACAGTCATTCGGATAAGCTTGCAGATCTGGCTGCATGGCTATTTTAAAATAGCAGATCTGCAAGCTCACAACGGGTCGCATCGCGACGCGTTGTGAGCTTGTAGATCTGCTATTTTCAAAATATACGAGCGCTTTTGCGTCGGGAGTCCCGTAGTCGGGACTCCCGACCATCTTTTCATGGACAGTGAGGTCTACAAACTTACAGTAACTTGTCCTATGGTATGGAGTTATGTCATAGAGAGTTATGTAGGCTACAACCTGGCTGGGTTAAGGATATAAACCTGACGATCGAATCTCTTATTAACGTGGCAGCACGGGATCACTGCCGCCCGTCCGAGTCTCACGGGGAATATCCTACATGACTGCTTGTGCACTGCTCGGTATGGGTTAAATAAATTGATATACAAACCCCATTCATGGCGATGTGATTGGTATCATAATATGTCATTCATGTAGGCTACAAGCCTACGTGACAAAGATTGTACCGCTACGGATTACATGAAAGACACAGTTGGGCGTGTGTGTGTGTGTGTGTGAGAGAGAGAGAGAGAGAGAGAGAGAGAGAGAGGGGGGCGTGTGTGTGTGCGTGTTCGTGTGTGTGACTTGACAGGCAGCGAGGCGAGGCGAGCCGGCGAAAGTCTTTCTTTTCGGTTCTTCATGTCGTAAAATCGGGGTGTTTCCAGAATATTTAAGGGCGTGTTATTTAAATGACGCTCGTTTTCAGACGTGAGATTTATCAAAGCTCCGACCTGATCTACGCCAGGATTGGCTGTGTAGGATTCGTTGATAAATGTGACTTCGACGTTGGTGTACGGCCGAATATATGGAAAAATATAAGCCGGTTTATACGCTCCGTTGATAAATGAGGGCCACTGTGTCTATGTGTGATACAACATCTGACCAGGAGCAGGTTGAGTCACTGTGTCTATGTGAGATGAGAGATGAGATATACTTTATTGTCCCACAAGGGGAAATTTGTCTTGGGCAAAAGTGCAATAGTACATAACGCTTTTTGTGTGATACAACATCTGACCAGGAGCAGGTTGGGGGTTCACTGTGTCTATGTGTGATACAGGAGCAGGTTGGGGGTTCACTGTGTCTATGTTTGATACAGGAGCAGGTTGGGGGTTCAGTCACTGTGTCTTTGCTCAAGGACACTTAACTAACCCAGGGGGAGCGGCGGGGATCGAACCGCTCTACCTCTATGTAGTGATAAGTGATAATATAGAACCCTTGAACCCTGAACGACAACGACAGCAAATAAATTCAATCTGATCTGACAGACCAGTGGAAAACAATCTGATCTGACAGACCAGTGGAAAACGCTCAGAGCACATGGACATTATGAGACAGATCAAAGTTCAGGTCGTAGTTTTTTACTCTGTGTTGTTGTGTTCATGTCAGAGTAACATTACTTTGACCTGATTGTTCTTAATTCTCACAGCTGTTTTTTCCCCTAATGTTTAGTTCTCGCTGTTGCTTTAAACTTCCTCTGAGATGTAGTGGAGTAGAAGTAAAAGTGCAGAGGAAATACTCCAGTAAAGTAAAAAGTGTAATTAAGTACAGCACTTGAGTAAATGTACTTAGCTACTTTACACCACTGCTCATTGCTCACCAGTCCTGTGATTGGCCTGTGTGTTGCACCTGTGTCCTTTTAGTTCTAGCCTATCCCTGTGTTGATTGTCAGTTAGTTCCACCTGTGTCCTGTTTCTCCCTGTGTCTATAAATACTCACCTGGTTTCATCAGACCCTGTGTGTCAGGTCTTCATAATAAGTTATTTGTGTCCCTGATCATTTTACTGTTTGTTTGTTTGTTTGGATCCCCATTAGCTACTACCGTAGCAGCAGCTACTCTTCCTGGGGTCCACACAGAAATACATTACATGGAAACATTTAACATGACTATCAAAACACTGTTCCAAACAAAATGGTTAAAAAATAATTATCAAATAATCAATCTCGATTATAGAGATTGTTGTAGAAGCCTAAATGATTGCATACGTGTAACATCTTAATGATACCTCAACAACCATAGTTACACATTCAGGTTTCAAAATACAGTTATACTATGTAATGAATTCTAGTGTATTCTTAGATATTAAGCTCATAGTGTTTTCCTTGAACTTCCTGGTTTGGTTCCATGTTAATTCCCTGTGTCCTACATGTGAACCTCTCTGTCCTGGGCCTGGACCCTACCATCTGACCCTACCATCTGACCCTACCACCTGACCCTACCATCTGACCCTACCATCTGACCCTACCATCTGATTTACATTGTGACACTTTGTTACTTCTTACCTTCTCTATCTGTCTGTCTGTCTTACATTCAGAGAGACAGACAGCTGTCTGTCTGTATAGCAGATCTATATGATTACATTCAGAGAGACAGACAGACAGCATTATGTAATGTTTTACATAATAATGTCTCATTCAGCTTCTGCTCCTCTAGATGTTCTGAGATGAAAGACCCTCTCAGCCTGAGACCACCCTAACCCCCCCCCCCCCCACCACCCCAACCCTCTGATATATTAATTAGCTTTTTTATTCAACTGTGAGGGACAAAGAGACATGGGAATGACACGGACACACACACGCACGCGAGCACACGCACACTCAGGGGCCGGGCCTATACTGACAGGTGTGTGTGTGTGTGTGTGTGTGTGTGTGTGGGGGGGGGGGGGGGGGGGGGGAGAAAGCTTTTGCAGAAAATAGCCGATCGACAAGCTCACAATGTGTCGCGTTGTGAGCTTGTAGATCCCTTAGTTAAGGTTTATGGGTGAGGAGGACTGGAGTCCCATTGCTGTATTATAAAGGTCTATGCGCTATCTGTCTGTCTGTCTGTCTGTCTGTCTGTCTGTCTGTCTGTCTGTCTGTGTGTCTGTCTCTCCCTTCGCTGCATGAGATATCTGAACCACATGAACCCTAGCCTCCCGTTTGTGTCATAATAGTCAAAAAGGAGCGGACAAGTATAGAGCCCTGGAGGACTTCTGTCAATGACATAGAGAGAGAGAGAGATTAAGGGTTTTTTAACACTGTCTTAATATTAACATGTGACAGTAACGCCCGTATTGTCCTTTTGCAGAGACAGAGTCTCCAGGGTCGGAGCGAGGACAGAATGATGGAGCGCTGCGCTCCACACACAGACTGATGGAGGAGACCACAGACAACCTGACCCTGGACCAGCCCAGAACAGGCTCCACACACAGACTGATGGAGGAGACCACAGACAACCTGACCCTGGACCAGCCCAGAGCAGGTAGGAAGACATCACACTCTGTGGATAATACATAATAATAATATTTACACCTATTTCATACCGTGGGGGGATTCAGTTTCCAGCTTCACCCAGCTGAGTGCTGCCCAAATGGTCAGCCTGTACTATAGTGGTCAGTGAATGCATGGGAGGCACGAGCCCTAGTTGGACGATTACCTCCATATATCTCATCCATTGCTACGTCAGAAACCTAGTCACATTCTAACTGGCTCCAGTGATTGGCTTGGTTCCTTTTGCCAGTTGGAAACTGGGAAAGACTGCTTTCAGCGTTGGTGCACCTGGTTCTTGGAACCTCTTGCAACAAGATCTTCAACTGAATACCCTAGCATCTATTGAATACCCTAGCATCTATTGAATAACCTAGCATCTATTGAATACCCTAGCATATATTGAATACCCTAGCATCTATTGAATACCCTAGCATCTATTGAATAACCTAGCATCTATTGAATACCCTAGCATCTATTGAATACCCTAGCATCTATTGAATACCCTAGCATCTATTGAATACCCTAGCATCTATTGAATACCCTAGCATCTATTGAATACCCTAGAATCTATTGAATACCCTAGCATCTATTGAATACCCTAGAATCTATTGAATACCCTAGAATCTATTGAATACCGTAGCATCTATTGAATACCCTAGCATCTATTGAATACCCTAGAATCTATTGAATACCCTAGCATCTATTGAATACCCTAGCATCTATTGAATACCGTAGCATCTATTGAATACCCTAGCATCTATTGAATACCCTAGCATCTATTGAATAACCTAGCATCTATTGAATACCCTAGAATCTATTGAATACCCTAGAATCTATTGAATACCCTAGCATCTATTGAATACCCTAGCATCTATTGAATACCCTAGCATCTATTGGCCTTTTTAGGAATGTATATAATAACCGTGCATTACCTGTATGCAACTGTTTTAACTGTTTGTTGTCAACATTATTGTTTTTCTTTGTTGTTCTTGTGTTATTTATGTGTGTGTAATCTGGGCATCATTGTACATGAGGGTCTCCCTCAATGATCTCTCCGAAAATCTTAAATAACGGTTGAAGAAGAAGAACTGATTTGAGTGGCTGATTTTCACTTAGCTCCAAGCCGAAAATAGCTGATCTACAAGCTTACAACGTGTCGTGCTGCGCCACGTTGTGAGCTTGTAGATCTGCTATGTTCGGTCTGTGACACCCACACACACCCATTATGACTTGTCTTAGTCCTACTGGATCTCTTCTCCGCTAGTCTTAGTCCTACTGGATCTCTTCTCCACTAGTCTTAGTCCTACTGGATCTCTTCTCCTCTAGTCTTAGTCCTACTGGATCTCTTCTCCGCTAGTCTTAGTTCTACTGGATCTCTTCTCCGCTAGTATTAGTTCTACTGGATCTCTTCTCCACTAGTCTTAGTCCTACTGGATCTCTTCTCCACTAGTCTTAGTTCTACTGGATCTCTTCTCCACTAGTATTAGTTCTACTGGATCTCTTCTCCACTAGTATTAGTCCTACTGGATCTCTTCTCCGCTAGTATTAGTTCTACTGGATCTCTTCTCCACTAGTCTTAGTCCTACTGGATCTCTTCTCCGCTAGTATTAGTTCTACTGGATCTCTTCTCCACTAGTCTTAGTCCTACTGGATCTCTTCTCCACTAGTCTTAGTTCTACTGGATCTCTTCTCCACTAGTATTAGTTCTACTGGATCTCTTCTCCGCTAGTCTTAGTTCTACTGGATCTCTTCTCCGCTAGTCTTAGTTCTACTGGATCTCTTCTCCACTAGTCTTAGTTCTACTGGATCTCTTCTCCTCTAGTCTTAGTTCTACTGGATCTCTTCTCCACTAGTCTTAGTTCTACTGGATCTCTTCTCCACTAGTCTTAGTTCTACTGGATCTCTTCTCCACTAGTCTTAGTTCTACTGGATCTCTTCTCCACTAGTCTTAGTTCTACTGGATCTCTTCTCCGCTAGTCTTAGTTCTACTGGATCTCTTCTCCACTAGTCCTAGTTCTACTGGATCTCTTCTCCACTAGTCCTAGTTCTACTGGATCTCTTCTCCACTAGTCTTAGTTCTACTGGATCTCTTCTCCACTAGTATTAGTCCTACTGGATCTCTTCTCCTCTAGTCTTAGTTCTACTGGATCTCTTCTCCGCTAGTCTTAGTTCTACTGGATCTCTTCTCCACTAGTCTTAGTTCTACTGGATCTCTTCTCCACTAGTCTTAGTTCTACTGGATCTCTTCTCCACTAGTCTTAGTTCTACTGGATCTCTTCTCCACTAGTCTTAGTTCTACTGGATCTCTTCTCCACTAGTCCTAGTTCTACTGGATCTCTTCTCCACTAGTCTTAGTTCTACTGGATCTCTTCTCCACTAGTCCTAGTTCTACTGGATCTCTTCTCCACTAGTCCTAGTTCTATTGGATCTCTTCTCCACTAGTCCCTAACAAAATGGTGTGCATGGTGGAGAAGCAGAGCTCTGAGATGCTGTGCATGGTGGATATGTTGTCATGATGTGCATGGTGGAGATGCTGTCATGATGTGCATGGTGGAGATGTTGTCATGATGTGCATGGTGGAGATGCTGTCATGATGTGCATGGTGGAGATGTTGTCATGATGTGCATGGTGGAGATGCTGTCATGATGTGCATGGTGGAGATGTTGTCATGATGTGCATGGTGGAGATGCTGTCATGATGTGCATGGTGGAGATGCTGTCATGTTGTGCATGGTGGAGATGCTGTCATGATGTGCATGGTGGAGATGTTGTCATGATGTGCATTGTGGAGATGCTGTCATGCTGTGCATGGTGGAGATGTTGTCATGATGTGCATGGTGGAGATGTTGTCATGATGTGCATGGTGGAGATGTTGTCATGTTGTGCATGGTGGAGATGTTGTCATGATGTGCATGGTGGAGATGTTGTCATGATGTGCATGGTGGAGATGTTGTCATGATGTGCATGGTAGAGATGTTGTCATGATGTGCATGGTGGAGATGTTGTCATGATGTGCATGGTAGAGATGTTGTCATGTTGTGCCAGCCTGATCTCCAGAGATTACCGTAACATTGCACGGAACGAGTGCACTTCATTCCGTGGATAGCCGCCTCGGAACTCCCGAATTGCGTGCATATGTACGGCGAGTCCCACGGTGGGCGTAACCAGTTGCAACCCGGAAAAACCCGGAAGCAGAGCAGTCCCCACAAAAAAAATTACGATTCTGTGCGTAGGCACAGGCGAACGTCCCACCGTTCAGGACGGCAACTCGGTCGCCTTAGCTCCCTCGGTGGTCCTTCACGGGGTGACAGTTCGCCTGTGACTGCGCGCCTCCGAAATGGTTTTGTCACAAAGGGAGCGCCGTACATATGCACGCAATTCGGGAGTTCCGAGGCGGCTATCCACGGAATGAAGTGCACTCGTTCCGTACAATGTTACGGTAATCTCTGGAGATCAGGTTGGTTGTGCATGGTGGAGATGTTGTCTTGATGTGCATGGTGGAGATGCTGTCATGATGTGCATGGTAGAGATGTTGTCATGATGTGCATGGTGGAGATGCTGTCATGCTGTGCATGGTGGAGATGCTGTCATGATGTGCATGGTGGAGATGCTGTCATGATGTGCATGGTGGAGATGCTGCCATGATGTGCATGGTGGAGATGCTGTCGTGATGTGCATGGTGGAGATGCTGTCATGTTGTGCATGGTGGAGATGCTGTCATGCTGTGCATGGTGGAGATGCTGTCATGATGTGCATGGTGGAGATGCTCTGGCTCTCAGCTCCTGCTTCATAAACACGCTCCATTAAGTAGCTGTGTTTTCCATATGAGACCTTTTAGCAGCAGCAGGACATCTGGCAGCCTTCCTTCCAAACACTCTGCTAGGAGACCAGATATATGTCTGACTGTGGTGTCTGTGCTTCATTTGTGATTAGGGCCTAGGTCTATAAAACAGGAGATGTAGCCGGCTTTCAGTATCTCCCCAGCAGAGCACAACAGTATATTTGTTCCCTTGCCTATTTGTATGTTCTTTGTTCTTTGTTTCAGTTCCAATGGTCTGGCTGTAAGTATTGTTTGGTATGATTTTCGGTTTCTGATTAGTTTAGCTTATTTTATGTTTTGGTAGTTTATGGGAGTCACTCACCAGACACCAGCCCATTACTCCTTTGTTTGGTTAGGACATTTAGGTCTTTGGTTTGGGTTCATTTCTATTGCTACCCTCCTGGTATATGTATCATTCTGGTTGCTCTCAATGTTTATCTGAATGTAAAATAAATGTTATTGCAATTGAGACCTGATTTTTGTCCTGTTATCATGTTATGGTCACTGGTGTTCCAGCCAAGTGTAACAGAGACCCCATATATATGTCTGACTGTAGGAGACCCCATATATATGTGTGACTGTAGGAGACCCCATATATATGTCTGACTGTAGGAGACCACATATATATGTCTGACTGTAGGAGACCCCACATATATATGTCTGACTGTAGGAGACCCCATATATATGTCTGACTGTAGGAGACCCCACATATATATGTCTGACTGTAGGAGACCCCATATATATATGTCTGACTGTAGGAGACCCCATATATATGTCTGACTGTAGGAGACCCCACATATATATGTCTGACTGTAGGAGACCCCATATATATGTCTGACTGTAGGAGACCCCACATATATATGTCTGACTGTAGGAGACCCCATATATATGTCTGACTGTAGGAGACCCCACATATATATGTCTGACTGTAGGAGACCCCATATATATGTCTGACTGTAGGAGACCCCATATATATGTCTGACTGTAGGAGACCCCACATATATATGTCTGACTGTAGGAGACCCCACATATATATGTCTGACTGTAGGAGACCCCACATATATATGTCTGACTGTAGGAGACCCCACATATATATGTCTGACTGTAGGAGACCCCATATATATGTCTGACTGTAGGAGACCCCAGATTACCATTCCCCTGAACTGTGTGTGTGTGTGTGTGTGTGTGTGTGTGTGTGTGTGTGTGTGTGTGTGTGTGTGTGTGTGTGTGTGTGTGTGTGTGTGTGTGTGTGTGTGTGTGTGTGTGTGTGTGTGTGTGTGTGTGTGTGTGTGTGTGTGTGTGGGGATGAAAGGTGATAGTGGTTGTGACATACTCCAGTCCTCTGTCTGTGACATCATAGACTGGAGCCAGCGGCGTGTCACACAACTCATCATGCACCCCCCCCCCCCCCCCGACACACACACAGATGCCATTGCTTCATAAACTCATTCCTCTCTTATTATAGAATGGAAACATTCAGCGGTCCTACTTTTTATTCAGCTTTGTTTTCATTGTAGTTGTAGTTGGTTCTAGGAGTGTATCAGTAGTTTGTCTTTGTCCATTTCATGCCCAATTGCCCATATATGGAGATGTCTCTGTCTGTCTGTCTGTCTGTCTGTCTGTCTGTCTGTCTGTCTGTCTGTCTGTCTGTCTGTTATGATGTTGACAGTAGGGCTGTGTCACACATTTAAGTTGACGATTAATTTTCACTCAAATAATTGTAATGAATGATTTAATTGTTTGGTGTTGTTGAACATTAGGACATAAGAAGCCTTTTAGGCTTCAGTATCAAAAATTCCACAGAGCAGATATATGATAAATAACTGAAACATACAAAGAAATTATTGACATATTTAACATGTAAAAATAGTAGAAATAGCAGATGTAGAAACTTACAACGCGTCACTTTATGAAGTTGAGTTATGACGGTACATACACATACAAACCTCAGGACATTGTAATGATCATTAGACTCACTCACATCCCATCTGATTCTTCAGTCAGAGTTCAGAGTTTGCACCTGGTTTTACTGCCTCGTCTGCTTGAGTCCTCTCTCTCACACTTATGTGATTACCACGGATCCATCCCATTTTTCATATTCCATCCTGATTGGCCAAATTTCGAACATTGCTGGCCTACAATAACCTACCTAACCTACCCACCTGGCCTACAATAACCTACCTACCTAACCTACCCACCTGGCCTACAATAACCTACCCACCTAACCTACCCACCTGGCCTACAATAACCTACCCACCTGGCCTACAATAACCTACCCACCTAACCTACCCACCTGGCCTACAATAACCTACCCACCTGACCTACAATAACCTACCCACCTAACCTACCCACCTGGCCTACAATAACCTACCCACCTAACCTACCCACCTGGCCTACAATAACCTACCCACCTGACCTACAATAACCTACCCACTTAACCTACCCACCTGGCCTATAATAACCTACCCACCTGGCCTATAATAACCTACCCACCTGGCCTACAATAACCTACCCACCTGACCTACCAACTTGGCCTACAATAACCTACCCACCTAACCTACCCACCTGGCCTACAATAACCTACCCACCTGACCTACAATAACCTACCCACTTAACCTACCCACCTGGCCCATAATAACCTACCCACCTGGCCTATAATAACCTACCCACCTGGCCTATAATAACCTACCCACCTGGCCTACAATAACCTACCCACCTAACCTACCCACCTGGCCTACAATAACCTACCCACCTAACCTACCCACCTGGCCTACAATAACCTACCCACCTGGCCTACAATAACCTACCCACCTGGCCTACAATAACCTACCCACCTGACCTACAATAACCTACCCACCTGACCTACAATAACCTACCCACCTAACCTACCAACCTGGCCTACAATAACCTACCAACCTGGCCTACAATAACCTACCCACCTGACCTACAATAACCTACCCACCTAACCTACCCACCTGGCCTACAATAACCTACCAACCTGGCCTACAATAACCTACCAACCTGGCCTACAATAACCTACCCACCTAACCTACCAACCTGGCCTACAATAACCTACCAACCTGGCCTACAATAACCTACCCACCTGGCCTACAATAACCTACCCACCTAACCTACCAACCTGGCCTACAATAACCTACCAACCTGGCCTACAATAACCTACCCACCTGACCTACAATAACCTACCCACCTGGCCTACAATAACCTACCCACCTAACCTACCAACCTGGCCTACAATAACCTACCAACCTGACCTACAATAACCTACCCACCTGGCCTACAATAACCTACCCACCTAACCTACCAACCTGGCCTACAATAACCTACCAACCTGACCTACAATAACCTACCAACCTGACCTACAATAAACTACCCACCTGGCCTACAATAACCTACCAACCTGGCCTACAATAACCTACCAACCTGGCCTACAATAACCTACCCACCTGACCTACAATAACCTACCCACCTAACCTACCCACCTGGCCTACAATAACCTACCAACCTGGCCTACAATAACCTACCAACCTGGCCTACAATAACCTACCCACCTAACCTACCAACCTGGCCTACAATAACCTACCAACCTGGCCTACAATAACCTACCCACCTGGCCTACAATAACCTACCCACCTAACCTACCAACCTGGCCTACAATAACCTACCAACCTGGCCTACAATAACCTACCCACCTGACCTACAATAACCTACCCACCTGGCCTACAATAACCTACCCACCTAACCTACCAACCTGGCCTACAATAACCTACCAACCTGACCTACAATAACCTACCCACCTGGCCTACAATAACCTACCCACCTGACCTACAATAACCTACCCACCTGGCCTACAATAACCTACCCACCTAACCTACCAACCTGGCCTACAATAACCTACCAACCTGACCTACAATAACCTACCAACCTGGCCTACAATAACCTACCAACCTGACCTACAATAACCTACCAACCTGACCTACAATAAACTACCCACCTGGCCTACAATAACCTACCAACCTGGCCTACAATAACCTACCCACCTGGCCTACAATAACCTACCCACCTAACCTACCAACCTGGCCTACAATAACCTACCCACCTGACCTACAATAACCTACCCACCTGGCCTACAATAACCTACCCACCTAACCTACCAACCTGGCCTACAATAACCTACCAACCTGACCTACAATAACCTACCCACCTGGCCTACAATAACCTACCCACCTAACCTACCAACCTGACCTACAATAACCTACCCACCTGGCCTACAATAACCTACCAACCTGGCCTACAATAACCTACCAACCTGGCCTACAATAACCTACCCACCTGGCCTACAATAACCTACCCACCTGGCCTACAATAACCTACCCACCTAACCTACCCACCTGGCCTACAATAAACTACCCACCTGGCCTACAATAACCTACCCACCTGGCCTACAATAACCTACCCACCTGGCCTACAATAACCTACCCACCTAACCTACCAACCTGGCCTACAATAACCTACCAACCTGGCCTACAATAACCTACTAACCTGGCCTACAATAACCTACCAACCTGGCCTACAATAACCTACCCACCTAACCTACCCACCTGACCTACAATAAACTACCCACCTGGCCTACAATAACCTACCCACCTGGCCTACAATAACCTACCCACCTAACCTACCAACCTGGCCTACAATAACCTACCAACCTGGCCTACAATAACCTACCCACCGGGCCTACAATAACCTACCCACCTAACCTACCCACCTGGCCTACAATAAACTACCCACCTAACCTACCCACCGGGCCTACAATAAACTACCCACCTAACCTACCCACCTGGCCTACAATAAACTACCTAACCTACCCACGGGCCTACAATAAACTACCCACCTAACCTACCCACCTGGCCTACAATAAACTACCTAACCTACCCACCTGGCCTACAATAAACTACCCACCTGGCGGAGACCGGTATTCCGAGGAGCTTTTTTTCTAGTTTCATGTGTTTTTCATGTTTTTTCATGTGTCTTTTAATGGTTTTTCTTCATGTGTTTTCATGTGTTTTCATGTGTTTTTTCATGTGTTTCTCATTTTTTTTTTCCATGTTCTTTTTTCATTTTTTTTTCATTTTTTTCACGTGTTTTTCACATTTTTGCATGTGTTTTCAGGTGTTTTTTTCATGCGTTTTTTCATGTTTTTCATGTTTCTTTCACAAGTTTTTTCATGTGATTTTCATGTGTTTTTTTCATGTGTTTTTTCATGTTTTTTTAATCTGATTTTCATGTGTTTTTTCATGTATTTTCTCATGTGTTTTCAGTTGTTTTTTCATGTGATTTTCATGTGTTTTTTCATGTTTTTCATGTGATTTTCATGTGTTTTTTCATGTTTTTTTTTCAGGTGTGTTTTTCATGTTTTCATGTGTTTTTTCATGTGATTTTCATGTGTCTTTTCATGTTTTTCATGTGTTTTATTCATGTGTTTTTCATGTGTTTTTGTTCATGTGTTTTCATGTGTTTATTTCATGGCTCCTGATACGCTGCTACTCTGCTTCCAGCTGACAAGCCCCTCGCCAAGACACTGGTTGCTAGGAAACTGAATGCTAAATTTTGAAAGCCAGACAATTCTTGTCTTTGCGGCGCTAAAAGTGCAACGGTGGCGGGGGGGGGGGGGGGGGGGGGGGGGTCTAAAAATAGCCGGTGTGGGGGCGGAGGAGAGGGGGGAGGCCGGCCGGCCGGTACGTTCACAGACCAAGTGGTGAAACGGTTGTTTATGTTGTCACACTGTGGCTGCGTCTCAGTACATTAAATCCTCATGTCCGACACTTGCATCCTTTCCTTGCATGTTAGTCCCTCCCACTGAGGAAACATGTAGGAAAGGAGACGAGGAGAGAGGAAAGGAGGAACATTTGTTAACCCATTAAGATTACGGGAAAGAATCTGTGTCATTTTTAGATTTCTTTGGCTGTTCAAAAAATAGCAGATCTACAAGCTCATAGCACGGCACCAAGTGCCGCGCTATGAGCTTGTAGATCTGCTATTTTTTGAAAAATCATGAAAATGTGTCAAAATCTTTGAATTAGTATTTTTTAAAGAGAACATTTGTAACTCAAATCTTTGCTTCTGAGGGATTCTACAAATTTATTCTAAATCCTAACAGTTTAAAAAAATACGTATGTTGCTATAATATCAGTGGTTCTCATACATTTTTCATGTCAAGGACCCCCAAGATTATATGTATTTGGCCACGGACCCCCATCTCAAAATGTTTTAATACAATCAGAAAGGACTGTTCTGTGTGGATGTACAGTATGGGGTGGATGTACAGTATGGGGCTGTCAAGGCCAGAAAGTAGTTTTCTGCCACTCAGTAGGCGTTCCCACATAACCTCCGGGTACGATGATGTCACACACATAACCTCTATAGACTCCAACCTGCTTCTTGTCTCCTAAAAAGGTGTCCGCCCACTTCACACAGATACAGGAAGTAAACCAGAGATGGTGCGTCTTGCTATTTGCTTCTTGGACTCAGGTTTCCTACGTCCAACCTCCTCATTGATGCCTGTCAGCTGAGGATGTGTGCTGGCCTATCAGCTGTCAGCTGAGGATGTGTGCTGGCCTATCAGCTGTCAGCTGAGGATGTGTGCTGGCCTATCAGCTGTCAGCTGAGGATGTGTGCTGGCCTATCAGCTGTCAGCTGAGGATGTGTGCTGGCCTATCAGCTGTCAGTTGAGGATGTGTGCTGGCCTATCAGCTGTCAGCTGAGGATGTGTGCTGGCCTATCAGCTGTCAGTTGAGGATGTGTGCTGGCCTATCAGCTGTCAGTTGAGGATGTGTGCTGGCCTATCAGCTGTCAGCTGAGGATGTGTGCTGGCCTATCAGCTGTCAGTTGAGGATGTGTGCTGGCCTATCAGCTGTCAGTTGAGGATGTGTGCTGGCCTATCAGCTGTCAATTGAGGATGTGTGCTGGCCTATCAGCTGAGGATGTGTGCTGGCCTATCAGCTGCCCACATCAACAGTCAATAAAACTAATCAATTTAATGGATCATATATTTTTTGTTCATAATTTAATAATAATAATAATGTAGAAATCAATTCCTCTTTGGGGCTTATTGTTGTAGACAATACGTGAATTATTTCATGGTTGATTTTGAACAACGATTTGGGCAACCTTGAGAAGTCTAGGAAACTCTCTCTCTCCCTCTTTCTCCCTCCCTCTCTCTCTCGCTATCTCTTCCTCTCTCTCTCCCCTCCTTCTCTCTCTGTCTCTCTCGCTGTGTGTCTCTCTCTCTCTCTCTCTCTCTCTCTCTCTCTCTCTCTCACACTCTCTCTCTCTCTCTCTCTCTCTCACACACACACTCACACTCTCAGACTCTCTCTCACACACTAACTCTCACACCAACTCTCTCTCTCACACACACCACACTCTCCGTCTCTCTCGCTTTCTCTCTCTCTCTCTCTCTCTCTCTCTCTCTCTCTCTCTCTCTCTCTCTCTCTCTCTCTCTCTCTCTCTCTCTCTCTCTCTCTCTCTCTCTCTCTCTCTCTCTCCAGGGGGCTCATAAGGGGGAACATGTATATTTTTAGAGCCAGTCTGTCACTTCTATGTTTTTGGTTTTTTTATTGCTTATTTATTTATTTATTTATTTCATTTCTCATAAAGCCAGACCCTGGGAACCCCCCCTCCCCTCCTCCTTTCCTCAATGTTATCCTGCGCTGCCATTGGCTGCCTGCTGCCACCCATCAACACTTCCCCCCCAGGGGGGGGGACGGTTTCCTTGGCAACAGGCTGTACCAGAGCAACCCCACAAAGCTTTGTAACGACTTCATGCTTTAACAGATTTAACCCATTTATATTAGTTATTATACAACGTCTTCATCAAGGACCCCCAGATTGACCCATTTATATGAGTTATTATACAACTTCTTCATCAAGGACCCCCAGATTGACCCATTTATATGAGTTATTATACAACGTCTTCATCAAGGACCCCCAGATTGACCCATTTATATGAGTTATTATACAACTTCTTCATCAAGGACCCCCAGATTGACCCATTTATATGAGTTATTATACAACGTCCAGATTGACCCATTTATATGAGTTATTATACAACTTCTTCATCAAGGACCCCCAGATTGACCCATTTATATGAGTTATTATACAACGTCTTCATCAAGGACCCCCAGATTGACCCATTTATACGAGTTATTATACAACGTCTTCATCAAGGACCCCCAGATTGACCCCCTCTGAAAACAGTTTGTGTCAGGGACCCCCAGATATTTTAATTGATTTGAAAAACAGATTTATTTCAATTTAGCTGAATTTCTAAATCATTAAAAATAAAATCACACCCTGTGTGAAGTGGGCGGTGTCTTGCTAGCTAATCACAATACTGAATGGAGTCAACCAATCATGTACAAAAGATAAATACATTTATTGAAACACTCTTTATGATGGACGAAACCATAACTTGAAAAAAACAAATATTTGGTTTTTTTCAAGTTATGGTTTCTTATATAGGGCTATGCACATGTGTCATGTGACACTGGCCAATCACAGTCCTGAATAGACTGTGATTGGCCAATCACAGCGCAGGATAATTGTACAAATTTCCTGGGCCCAGATCACAGCGCAGGAAAATGTACATTTTTCCAAATCTCACTTATAGGGGCGGTTTCACCGCCCAAAAATCAAAAAATAGCCAATCTACAAGTAGAGTGTCTCTCTCTCTCTCTCTCTCTGTCTCTCTGTCTCTCTCTCTCTCTCTCTCTCTCTCTCTCTCTCTCTCTCTCTCTCTCTCTCTCTCTCTCTCTCTCTCTCCAGAGGGTTCATAAGGAAAATATATATTTTTAGACACTGTGCTTCACAGCATCCTGTCATCCTATTATTTCATCATTTTGTTATATATTTATATCCATTATATCTGTTATTATTGTAATTATGTAAGCAGCACATGGTTCCCTATTCTAAGTACTTTCAACCTGGTGTCGCTATTTTGGATTATGATTATGATATGATTATGATTATGATTATGATTATGATTAACCGGACGCTTGCAGCCTGGTTCCTAACAAGTTTACTGTCACAACAAGCTGAAGACAGGGACCGTCTGTCTGTCTGTCTGTCTGTCTGTCTGTCTGTCTGTCTGTCTGTCTGTCTGTCTGTCTGTCTGTCTGTCTGTCTGTCTGTCTGTCTGTCTCTGTCCAGCCTGATCTCCAGAGAATACCGTAACATTGCACGGAACGAGTGCACTCCATTCCGTGGATAGTCGCCTCGGATCTCCCAAATTGCGTGCATATGTACGGCGAGTCCCACGGTGGGCGTAACCAGTCGCAACACGGAAAAACCCGGAAGCAGAGCAGTCCGCACAATAAAATTTACGATTCTGTGCCTATCGGTACATAACTCAAACGGCGCTGAGTAGGCACAGGCGAATGTCACACCGTTCAGGACGGCAACTCGGTCGCCTTAGCTCCCTCGGTGGTCCTTCACGGGGTGACAATTCGCCTGTGACTGCGCGCCTCCGAAATGGTTTTGTCACAAAGGCAGCGCCGTACCATATGCACGCAATTCGGGAGTTCCGAGGCGGCTATCCACGGAATGAAGTGCACTCGTTCCGTGCAATGTTACGGTAATCTCTGGAGATCGGGTTGCTCTGTCTGTCTGTCTGTCTGTCTGTCTGTCTGTCTGTCTGTCTGTCTGTATATGTTGATGAATTGAATACCTAGGACCCCAATGGAAACAAGACCTCAAGGTCTTTTAGACAAAGTGTTTGACTCCTGCTGTTTTTACACTTCTGTCTAATCAATCAATCAAAAAGCCTAAATAAAGTGACTAAAGTCGTGTGTATTTTCGATAAGCACAAACGGACGTGTGATTCACCGACCAATCATTTGCATCGTTCCACGCCTCAAATAAGACTTTAAAAGGCAACCACTGTTCAAAAAGGACAGATCTACAAGCTGACAACGTGGCGCGACGCACCACATGACAACTTGTAGATCAGCGTCACGCTAGTCCCTCACACGATTAACGTTAATGAATTAAATAGACGATTCTCACGTAAACCGCTTGGTGAATCGGGCCCATTGATTTATTTATTTACACATATTCATGTCTGAGCATTCTGACATGAATCTGGAAATACAGTAAACGCAGTAAGTGTGTGTGTGTGTGTGTGTGTGTGTGTGTGTGTGTGTGTGTGTGTGTGTGTGTGTGTGTGTGTGTGTGTGTGTGTGTGTGTGTGTGTGTGTGTGGGGTTCTCTAGTTGCAGTACAGTATGTAAATATAGTTCATATCTCTTTGGTTCCACAGCCATCCATGAGTTTCCTGCAGACATCTTCACCAAGGAGCAGAGAGAGAATGGAGCTGTACTCCTACATGTACTCTGTGTGAGTAAAAATACTTCTAAATGTACTCTGTGTGAGTAAAAATACTTCTAAATGTTGGATCGCAAAAACCTTGATTGCAGCACCTCTAAAAAAAAAGAGGATATAACGATACCTGAAGCTGCTGGACAATGAGTGACGTGTAGGTAAATGATACATTTTGTAATTAAAATGGTGCATTTATCATGTGATTATGGCATTGTTCATGTTTATGAACGAACGTCTAGATAAAGTTGGATTTTGAACACACCCTTGCGCTGTTATTGGCTAGAACTCTGCCCCCCAAATGGCAATCCTGTTAATTGGAAGTTGCCAAGTACTGTGTAGGAGGAGGGGTGTCTGTTTTCATGGGTTAAGATAAATGTGTTTTTTGATGAATGTATGGGTGCCCAGAAACAGAAACTAATATGATTTTGATGGTAAAAGATTAGGTAATTGTGTAAAATAACTCATGGGCCTTTGTTAGCCGTATTTGAGTTAATGAGTTGCCAATTACTAATGGTTTGTCCCACCTGTTATAAAAGGGAGGCTCCAGGTGAAGACCTTTATTTGGGCTTGGACTAGAGGCTAGTAACAACATGCTGCCAGGGCCTTCATGAAGGCATGGTTCTACAACATTCTGCCAGGGCCTTCATGAAGGCATGGTTCTACAACATGCTGCCAGGGCCATCATGAAGGCATGGTTCTACAACATGCTGCCAGGGCCTTCATGAAGGCATGGTTCTACAACATGCTGCCAGGGCCTTCATGAAGGCATGGTTCTACAACATTCTGCCAGGGCCATCATGAAGGCATGGTTCTACAACATGCTGCCAGGGCCTTCATGAAGGCATGGTTCTACAACATGCTGCCAGGGCCTTCATGAAGGCATGGTTCTACAACATACTGCCAGGGCCTTCATGAAGGCATGGTTCTACAACATGCTGCCAGGGCCATCATGAAGGCATGGTTCTACAACATGCTGCCAGGGCCTTCATGAAGGCATGGTTCTACAACATGCTGCCAGGGCCTTCATGAAGGCATGGTTCTACAACATGCTGCCAGGGCCTTCATGAAGGCATGGTTCTACAACATGCTGCCAGCGCCTTCATGAAGGCATGGTTCTACAACATGCTGCCAGCGCCTTCATGAAGGCATGGTTCTACAACATGCTGCCAGGGCCATCATGAAGGCATGGTTCTGGGTTTGTTGTGTTTCCTTAGTTAGTTTCAAGAGTTAATTTCTTATTTTTTATTTTGAGTATCCAATACATGTACATGCATGATCATACATGTATCATACATGTATGATTGGACTGTGATTGGTCTATGCTGCTGCATTGTCTGAAGGAAGTCAAACTAACATAGGTTTTACTCTCATATACCTATATGGATATATAAAATAAACATGGATTACAAAGTAATGTAACTGTATACAAAAACAATTGCAGCTGTTCCAAAATAAATGGACATGTGGCGTCCAAAATACGCCTAAAATAGGCGAAAATACAAAATAAATGATTTGTAGCAGCAAAACATCAGCCAGAAGGCTTAATAGCTAACAGTGCAAAGTCTGTGCAATAAACCAACACTTGCAATTATCGTTCCCAAGCCGCGTTGCGAGGCCAAAACAACAACGCAAAGTGGACATTCGCCCTATATCGGGACATTTTAACAAAACAAATAGCCTTCAAAAATAATTATAACATAATTAAATAATAAAATAATAAATCAGTAGACCATTAAATGCTAGGCTACAAACAGTAACACTGCACAAAATTAAATTAACTCGATTCAGTCAGCAAGCCGCATTGCAAAACAGTTAAGACAAATCGTAGGCCTACAGTGTCCCGGACATTTTTAACAAATGAAAACAAATAGCAGCTTAGAGTGTCAAAATAACATCCTTGATCCTACCATTCTAGACTTAAACCACCGACTCAAAAACAAAAGCATGTCCACATGATCAGGGGTCAGCCGAGTACGAAGCCTATTTGATATCAATCCCGCTGCAGAGAAAACCCTCTCTGCTGGCACGGAGGTCGCGGGAATGCACAGGTAATGTTTAGCCAAGCGTGAAAGTTTCTTGTACCTGTTCTCGTGTAGTTCCCACCACACAGCTAGGTCTTGTGAGGGAGAGATGGCGTCTTCCCCCAGGTAACGCTCCATTTCCAACTCGATAGATAAAGGCGCCTCCTCTGCGAAATATTCATCCCCGAAGAAGTCAATCATTGCATCTGCATGTTTCGCTCTTTTTTCGGGGTGTGCAGCTGGCTGAGCGACCCCAGGCGCGTCCTCGTCCTCCTCAGTAACATTAGTATCCAAGGCCGAGAGATCTGACAGCAGAGTAGTAACCTTTTCGTGGACAGCTTCTCTGATCGCGTCGGTAGTGAACCTGAGATGCTTGTGTCGTGGATCCAAAAACGATGCGATCATGGCCGCTCTCTCTGCAACCCCGAGCTGGTCCAGCTCCATGCGAGAGTTGAGGGACTGACACCTTTCTCTTGAATTCCGACACTTTCGCAGATTCCTCATCTTCGGGTTGCAGATACCTGATTGATTGAATACTTTATTAACAGTTTGCAAAAAAAAGCACCGTGGCGTGGCACAGATATATACAAAATAATGCATACTTTTAGTTATTTCAATTCATCGAGACATTTAAAGACAATAATATACAATAATATGCAAAAAAAAAATTAAGAAAGATAGGCACTAAACAGTTTGGAGGGGGTCAATTCTAATGATAAGCTGCCTTTAGTTTGACCTTTTTTTTTTTACCTGGAGAGTAGAGTGGCTGTGATAGGATACACCATTGAGATCGACACTTCTTTTTTCCCGCACACTGCTGTTGTGGCACTCTTCAAGGAACGTAGAACAGGCAACATCTCCTCCATAATGTGCCAGTTTGTATCAACGAGATCCAGGGTACGAGCATCTGAGAGTTTAGTGAGCTCTACATCGCTTACTGGACCATCGCTGCTCCAGTAAGCGCTCGAACATGTCATATATGGAATTCCATCTAGTCTTCACGTGTTGGATGAGACGGTGGTCACCCAGAGCTTGGTTGTGCAGCTTCATCTTCAGCGCCTGCGTTGCCACGGTGCTGTGATGAAAGTGAGAGACAAGACGCGCTGCAGCCCCAACAGCACTAGTGATTGCTCCCACTTTGAAGCCGTCATTGATGGCGAGCTGAAGCGTGTGTGCAAAGCATCGATGCGACTCCCACTCCGTGTACCGAGAGTTTGCCAACACAATATTCGTTGCGTTGTCGTGGACACAGACATCCACTTTGTCGGCTATGCCCCAACTCTCAGCTGCGGCCTGCAGGACGTTGGCCATATTTTCTGCAGTATGTCGCTCAGGCATGGCTCGTGTCTGCAAGATGGCACTCTTCACAGTCCAGCCTTCAAAATAGTGAGCGGTTATTGTCACGTAGGACTCTGTCGTCAACCCTGTCCAAGCGTCAGTGGTAAGAGCCACTTTCTGAGCTTTAGACAGAATCTTACGGAGTGAGGCGGCCATCTCTTTATAACGTCCCTCCAGTCGCTTTGTTACTGTTTGGCGACATGGCACGGTGTACTCTGGTTCGAGAAATGCCATAAGCTCAAGGAAGCCTTTCCCCTCGGCAACGCAAATTGGCATGATATCCTCGGCTACCATCTTGACAGTCAACTCGGTGTGTGACAAATGCACATTATATTTATTATATTTATCTGCTTGATCTAGGGGTGTTATTATATCTGTTTGATATGTAACATCTGATGTACTTATGCACGTTATTATATCTGATCGATATGTGACATGTTGGACACTCTGAGAGATATGAACATTTCCTATTCACGTGAGGGGTAATGGGTCTGATCAGTGGGTGATTGAATGATTTGTGCCACCCGACTTTACTAATAGAGGGTGTGACACGGGGGGAGGGGAGATCAAACAAACAAACCGTGTACCAGTGAGGACGGGTGGAAAGCGGAGCTCCGAGGCACCAGTTTACACACAAAGTTTAAACGTGACCGTAAACTGCAGCCAACAACAAAGAACATTCGAGCCCATTGGACCTGACGTTGTTGCCGTGCCGTGGGATTCGATCGCTGTGGGATTGTGAGCGAGACGCCGGTCGGTGTTGGAGACGGGAGGAGCCGAGGCCGGTGAGGCAAAACCAAGCGTCATATTTCTTTGTGGATTACAAATTATAGGGGTACCCCAAAGTTTGCTTATTGTTTGCGCCGCTGCGCAAACAATAATCATTTCATTTGGATTAAGGAACACGGAAGCGCGGCCAGAGGAGGACCGTCACGGGGACTATTTATTATTTAATTAAGTACCGTTGTGCCGTAGCGGACTCCTGAATACTGTGTGTGCGTGTTTGTTTATTGTTTATATTTGAACTGTGATCCGCGGGGTTATAAAAGACAGTGGGAATTGTTTGGGTTGGGAGGGATAAGTGAAATAATTGTTGATTGTTGATTTGTCTGTTTATTTCTTTTGTTTGTTAGGGACAGAGATAGGGACAGAAGTCTATTTAAAGCCTGAGGTGTATTGTTTATTTACCTTTACTCGAGAATTATTATTTTTGTGGCTTGGAGTAAATAAAGTACTCAGCTAAAAACCTGCCGATCCTGTTGTAATTTCCTTGAGTTAATAATTTTCCCTTAAGAGTAAAAGGGCGATTGTTACAGGTGATCTTAGCATACCCTAACCCTCTCATATACCCTAACCCTAACCCTCTCATATACCCTAACCCTAACCCTCTCATATACCCTAACCCTCTCATATACCCTAACCCTCTCATATACCCTAACCCTCTCATATAGCCTAACCCTAACCCTCTCATATACCCTAACCCTCTCATATACCCTAACCCTAACCCTCTCATATACCCTAACCCTCTCATCTACCCTAACCCATCTACACAAGTTGGAACAATAAAGTAAAACCTTGAACCTTGAATGTATTGTACTGCTGTACTCTGCAGAATATGTACATGTTACCTGTATGTACATTAAGTTACATGTAGCGTGGCTGGCTATCTACATGTTGTATGTTACATGTTACATGTAGCGTGTTCTCTACAGGCTATCTACATGTTTTACGCTCTGGCCATCGTGTGTGACGTCTACTTTGTTCCTTCTCTGGAGAAGATTTCAGAGGTGAGGACAAACTACTTCAAACTGTGGCCACTAGGTGTCACTTTATTTTCTTCAGTATTTACATGTATCATAATTTCTCATTTATTATAACAGGTGTTTAAATAAAGTCATGTAATGCAGGGTGTTGTGGTGGTTGTGAAGTTAACCATAGTTTTCAATGTGTATTTTATTTCATGCACGCACGTATGCACGCACTGTCACACACATGTACTCGTGCACACACGCAAGCACGCACACACACACACTCGTGCATACACGCACGCACATCATAATATATTTCTCAGTGATATAATGATATGGTGTGTGTGTGTGTGTGTGTGTGTGTGTGTGTGTGTGTGTGTGTGTGTGTGTGTGTGTGTGTGTGTGTGTGTGTGTCTGTGTGTTTGTTTGTTCCAGAACCTCCATCTCAGTGAGGACGTTGCCGGGGCAACCTTCATGGCTGCCGGCAGCTCTGCTCCAGAGCTCTTCACCTCTCTGATTGGTCAGTGGCTCAGCCAATAAGGAGCTTTTTGAACTTTAGTGTAGTTTAGGTTCAACGTTAGTCGTGCAATGACAGAATACACATTTTCTATATTGCTATTTATATGTAAAAAAGCAAGGGATTTGTGGAACCATATGATCTGAAATGTATCTCAGTGTTTAGATCCTCTTTATTAAAACAATTAATTTATAAAAATAAAAAAAAAATCCAAGTTGGCAACTTCACCCTGCAAGACCAAATCCATCCATGAGGGGTCAGCAAAGGCTCACATAATCACCCTGAGCAATGAGTTAAAGTTAGTTATGAAGGGTTTTTAACCAGTGGTGGAAAAAGTACTCAAATGTTTTACTCAAGTAAAAGTATCAATATTGCAATGTAGAAGTACTCTGTTACAAGTAAAAGTCCAGAATTCAACATTTACTTAAGTAACAGTACAAAAGTATTGGTATCAATGTACTTAAAGTTCCAAAAGTAAAAGTACTAAAATGTTTGAAAATAGCAAATCAAGCTGACAGAGATCTTGTAGATCAGCCTAGGTATAAAATAGGGCTGAAGTGGTTAATATATGTTTCATAATATCATAATCTAAAAAGTAACTAGTAACTAAAGTTGTCAAATAATTGTACTGGAGTAAAAATTACAATATTTGCCCATGAGATGTAATGGAGTTAGAAGTAAAAGTACTGAAACGGCAAATACTCAAGTAAAGTCAAAACACGTAAACATTGTACTTAAGTACAGTACTTGAGTAAATGTTGTCTCCAGGTCCATACTGTGTCTGTTGTCTCCATGTCTGTTGTCTCCAGGTCCTTATTTTGTCTGTTGTCTCCAGGTCCATACTGTGTCTGTTGTCTCCAGGTCCATAATGTGTCTGTTGTCTCCAGGTCCATAATGTGTCTGTTGTCTCCAGGTCCATAATGTGTCTGTTGTCTCCAGGTCCTTACTGTGTCTGTTGTCTCCAGGTCCTTATTGTGTCTGTTGTCTCCAGGTCCATACTGTGTCTGTTGTCTCCAGGTCCATACTGTGTCTGTTGTCTCCAGGTCCTTATTGTGTCTGTTGTCTCCAGGTCCTTACTGTGTCTGTTGTCTCCAGGTCCTTACTGTGTCTGTTGTCTCCAGGTCCTTATTGTGTCTGTTGTCTCCAGGTCCTTACTGTGTCTGTTGTCTCCAGGTCCTTACTGTGTCTGTTGTCTCCAGGTCCTTATTGTGTCTGTTGTCTCCAGGTCCTTACTGTGTCTGTTGTCTCCAGGTCCTTTCTGTGTCTGTTGTCTCCAGGTCCTTATTGTGTCTGTTGTCTCCAGGTCCTTTCTGTGTCTGTTGTCCCCAGGTCCTTATTGTGTCTGTTGTCTCCAGGTCCTTTCTGTGTCTGTTGTCTCCAGGTCCTTATTGTGTCTGTTGTCTCCAGGTCCATACTGTGTCTGTTGTCTCCAGGTCCATACTGTGTCTGTTGTCTCCAGGTCCTTTCTGTGTCTGTTGTCTCCAGGTCCTTATTGTGTCTGTTGTCTACAGGTCCTTACTGTGTCTGTTGTCTCCAGGTCCTTACTGTGTCTGTTGTCTCCAGGTCCATACTGTGTCTGTTGTCTCCAGGTCCATACTGTGTCTGTTGTCTCCAGGTCCTTATTGTGTCTGTTGTCTCCAGGTCCTTACTGTGTCTGTTGTCTCCAGGTCCTTACTGTGTCTGTTGTCTCCAGGTCCTTATTGTGTCTGTTGTCTCCAGGTCCATACTGTGTCTGTTGTCTCCAGGTCCATACTGTGTCTGTTGTCTCCAGGTCCTTACTGTGTCTGTTGTCTCCAGGTCCTTATTGTGTCTGTTGTCTCCAGGTCCATACTGTGTCTGTTGTCTCCAGGTCCATAATGTGTCTGTTGTCTCCAGGTCCATAATGTGTCTGTTGTCTCCAGGTCCATAATGTGTCTGTTGTCTCCAGGTCCTTACTGTGTCTGTTGTCTCCAGGTCCTTATTGTGTCTGTTGTCTCCAGGTCCATACTGTGTCTGTTGTCTCCAGGTCCATACTGTGTCTGTTGTCTCCAGGTCCTTATTGTGTCTGTTGTCTCCAGGTCCTTACTGTGTCTGTTGTCTCCAGGTCCTTACTGTGTCTGTTGTCTCCAGGTCCTTATTGTGTCTGTTGTCTCCAGGTCCTTACTGTGTCTGTTGTCTCCAGGTCCTTACTGTGTCTGTTGTCTCCAGGTCCTTATTGTGTCTGTTGTCTCCAGGTCCTTACTGTGTCTGTTGTCTCCAGGTCCTTTCTGTGTCTGTTGTCTCCAGGTCCTTATTGTGTCTGTTGTCTCCAGGTCCTTTCTGTGTCTGTTGTCCCCAGGTCCTTATTGTGTCTGTTGTCTCCAGGTCCTTTCTGTGTCTGTTGTCTCCAGGTCCTTATTGTGTCTGTTGTCTCCAGGTCCTTACTGTGTCTGTTGTCTCCAGGTCCTTACTGTGTCTGTTGTATCCAGGTCCTTACTGTGTCTGTTGTCTCCAGGTCCTTATTGTGTCTGTTGTCTCCAGGTCCATACTGTGTCTGTTGTCTCCAGGTCCATACTGTGTCTGTTGTCTCCAGGTCCTTTCTGTGTCTGTTGTCTCCAGGTCCTTATTGTGTCTGTTGTCTACAGGTCCTTACTGTGTCTGTTGTCTCCAGGTCCTTACTGTGTCTGTTGTCTCCAGGTCCATACTGTGTCTGTTGTCTCCAGGTCCATACTGTGTCTGTTGTCTCCAGGTCCATACTGTGTCTGTTGTCTCCAGGTCCATACTGTGTCTGTTGTCTCCAGGTCTTTACTGTGTCTGTTGTCTCCAGGTCCATACTGTGTCTGTTGTCTCCAGGTCCATACTGTGTCTGATGTCTCAAGGTCCATACTGTGTCTGTTGTCTCCAAGTCCATACTGTGTCTGTTGTCTCCAGGTCCTTATTGTGTCTGTTGTCTCCAGGTCCTTACTGTGTCTGTTGTCTCCAGGTCCTTATTGTGTCTGTTGTCTCCAGGTCCTTACTGTGTCTGTTGTCTCCAGGTCCTTACTGTGTCTGTTGTCTCCAGGTCCATACTGTGTCTGTTGTCTCCAGGTCCTTACTGTGTCTGTTGTCTCCAGGTCCATACTGTGTCTGTTGTCTCCAGGTCCTTACTGTGTCTGTTGTCTCCAGGTCCTTATTGTGTCTGTTGTCTCCAGGTCCTTATTGTGTCTGTTGTCTACAGGTCCTTACTGTGTCTGTTGTCTCCAGGTCCTTACTGTGTCTGTTGTCTCCAGGTCCATACTGTGTCTGTTGTCTCCAGGTCCATACTGTGTCTGTTGTCTCCAGGTCCTTATTGTGTCTGTTGTCTCCAGGTCCATACTGTGTCTGTTGTCTCCAGGTCCATACTTTGTCTGATGTCTCAAGGTCCATACTGTGTCTGTTGTCTCCAAGTCCATACTGTGTCTGTTGTCTCCAGGTCCTTACTGTGTCCGTTGTCTCCAGGTCCTTACTGTGTCCGTTGTCTCCAGGTCCTTACTGTGTCTGTTGTCTCCAGGTCCTTACTGTGTCTGTTGTCTCCAGGTCCTTACTGTGTCTGTTGTCTCCAGGTCCATACTGTGTCTGTTGTCTCCAGGTCCTTACTGTGTCTGTTGTCTCCAGGTCCATACTGTGTCTGTTGTCTCCAGGTCCTTACTGTGTCTGTTGTCTCCAGGTCCTTATTGTGTCTGTTGTCTCCAGGTCCTTACTGTGTCTGTTGTCTCCAGGTCCATACTGTGTCTGTTGTCTCCAGGTCCTTACTGTGTCTGTTGTCTCCAGGTCCATACTGTGTCTGTTAGATCTTGTTTAGAACCCGTTCCTGGAACACAGATATTATGATAGTCTTAGGTTTTATTAATTCATCAAGACCGGGAACACATCTGTGTCATTTTAGATTTATTTCAAAAATATCAGATCTACAAGCTCATAGACAGAGTGCCGCACTATGAGCTTGTAGATCTGCTATTTTTGGAAAATCCTGAACATTTGTGCAAATCTTTGAATATATATTTTTTAAAGTGAATATTTGTAACTCAAATCTTTGCTTCTGGGGGTCCCTGGAACAAAACACTTTGAGATGGGGGTCCCTGGAACAAAACACTTTGAGATGGGGGTCCCTGGAACAAAACACTTTGAGATGGGGGTCCATGGCCAAATACATATCTAAAAAAAAATTCTAAACCCTAACAGTATGATGCTGTATCAGTGGTGTTCCAACTTTTTCATATCAAGGACCCCCAGAATGATAGTTATTTGGCCACGGACCCCAATCTCAAAATATGTTGATCCAGGGACCCCCCAAGAAGCACAGATCGTAGTCAAAAATGTTCCCTTTAAAAATATATATCCATTAAAAGATTTTCACAAATGTTCTCGATTTTTCAAAAATAGCAGATCTACAAGCTCATAGCGCGGCACTCGGTGCCGCGCTATGAGCTTGTAGATCTGCTATTTTTAATAGCCAAATAAATCTAAAATGAGAAATGACACAGATGCGTTCCCAGTCTTAAAGGGTTAATACATACAGACAGGACAACATATTGATATTTATATCCCATTGCTGTACAGTTCTAACAGTCACCAAACAGTCATCACTTTATTTATATCACAGGATGGTTCTAACAGTCAAACATCATAGATAGATGAAGGGATGAGTGTAAGCATGTTTGTGCAGGATATAAAGAAATATATCTTTATTTATTGACATGAGAAAACTTACAAAACATTAAGAATTATGCATTTTCTGTCAGAAATAGTTTTACATCCACATAGGAAATGTTCTCTCTCTCTCTCTCTCTCTCTCTCACTCGCTCGCTCGCGCTCTCTCGCTCGCTCTCTCTCTCTCTCTAGGTGTGTTCATAACTAAAGGAGATGTAGGAGTAGGGTTAACTAAAGGTCTCTCTCTCTCTCTCTCTCTCTCTAGGTGTGTTCATAACTAAAGGAGATGTAGGAGTAGGGTTAACTAAAGGTCTCTCTCTCTCTCTCTCTCTCTCTCTCTAGGTGTGTTCATAACTAAAGGAGATGTAGGAGTAGGGTTAACTAAAGGTCTCTCTCTCTCTCTCTCTCTCTCTCTCTCTCTAGGTGTGTTCATAACTAAAGGAGATGTAGGAGTAGGAACCATCGTAGGCTCAGCTGTCTTCAACATCCTGGTCATCATCGGCCTATGTGGACTCTTTGCAGGACAGGTACTGTATATACTGTACACCACTGGTTCTACTGTACACCACTGGTTCTACTGTACACCACTGGTTCTACTCTACACCACTGGTTCTACTGTACACCACTGGTTCTACTGTACACCACTGGTTCTACTCTACACCACTGGTTCTACTGTACACCACTGGTTCTACTGTACACCACTGGTTCTACTCTACACCACTGGTTCTACTGTACACCACTGGTTCTACTGTACCTAACGTCAGCATTCAGCAAAAACAGCAGATCTAAAAGCTCACAACTCGTCGCATTGCTGTGAGCTTGTAGATTGCCGACCCCAGTTGGACTCTGGTCTAACAAAATACTCGCTGGTGTTCTCTTTCTGTCCAGGAGGTGGCGCTAACCTGGTGGTCCTTGTTCAGAGATTCCACCTACTATATCCTGTCTGTACTGGCGCTCATTGCGGTGAGACATGACTGTTATCAACTATGTTACGTTTATGTTACTTTATGACTGTTATCATACATTAGTCTAAATAAATCTGTGTTCCCGTCCTTCTATAGAGTGTTTGTTCAGTAACAGGGGTCTCTGTCCTTCTAGAGTGTCCCTGAACACACTGCTGGACTGTCTGAAGGACATAAAAGCATGGATGGCCCTAAACTTCCTACACTTTAATGAAAGTAAAACAGAGGTCATTGTGTTCAGACCCTCCTCTCTGGATCTGGGCCCCATGCAGCCATTTATAAAACCTGTGGTTACTAACCTTGGTGTCAAACTGGACAGTGATTTTAAGTTTGACAAACAGATTAACTCTGTTGTTAAATCCAGCTTTTATCAGCTGAGGCTTTTAGCTAAAGTCAAGTCTGCTGTAATGCTTTCTGATTTTGAACGTCTTATCCATGCTTTTATCTCAAGCTGACTCCACTTCTGTAATGCGCTTTATGTTGGCATTAGCCAAGCCTGCTTGTCACGATTACAGTTAGTCCAAAACGCGGCCGCTCGCCTCTTAACAGGAAGTACGATCACATCTCCCTCATTCTTGCCTCCCTACACTCCAGGATTCAGTGTAAGACTTTTATTTATTGTCTTTAAGTCTTTAAATGGGCTGGCAGTGGCACCATTGTACATATCAGGGTCTTGAGATCTACTGACCAGTCACTCCTTAAGGTCCCAGCAACAAAGCTGAAAACCCGGGGAGATCATTTTCCTTCATAGCGCCCACACTGTGGAACGAGCTTCCACCCCATGTTAGAGCGTCTCAAACCCCGCCTGTGTTTAAATCACGTTTGAAAACTCACTTGTTCTCCTTTGCATTTGAAAATTCAGATTGAGATGCTGCTGTTTCCTCTAGGCATTTTGTCCAATGTTGTCCTGTGTATTGTGTGTTGTCTTTGCTCTTGTTTATTTTAATATTTTGTTACTGAGTGTTACAGCACTTTGGTTTCAACACTGTTGTTTTAAATGTGCTCTATAACTAAAAGTGGGTTGGATTGGATTGTTTGTTCAGTAACAGGGGTCTCCGTCCATCTATAGTGTGTTTGTGTTTGTTTGTTTGTTCAGTTCCAGCTCTGTAGTAAAGGCAACAGAATATATTCATGTTCAGTCACTCGGGAGAGACTGGGAGTAGAGCTGTTGCTCCTTCACTTGGAGAGGAGCCAGCTTAAGTGGTTCGGGCATCTAGTACGGATGCCTATGGAGCGTCTCCCCATGGAGGTCCTCTGTGCCCGTCCCACTGGGAGGAGACACCCTGGCAGACTGAGGACCAGATGGGGGGATTACATCTCCACACTGGCCTTGGAAAACCTCAGAATCCTCCAGGAGGAGTGGCTAATGTTGGATGACTCTGAATAAGCGGTTGAAGACGGATGGATGGATGGATGGAGGATGCAGGATACAAATTTCATCCAATCAGGAGAGAGAACCCCACAGAGATTATTTATTAGCTTCAATGTTGTAGTGTCTTAGTGTCATCACTTGTTTGACCCCCAGGAAGATTAGCCACTCCTAAGACAGTGACTAATAGGGATCTGAAATATCCTGTGTCCTGTATGAGTTCTTTCTTATGATTGGATACAATTAGTATCCTGACCTGAAAATGTATTTTCTTTTTAATAAAGAGCTGGAGAGACACGGAGACCCCTGTTACTGAACAAACACTCTATAGTAATGATTACTATCACAATATAGATCTATTTAACACTGTTACTGAACAAACACTCTATAGTAATGATTACTATCACAATATAGAGCTATTTAACACTGTTACTGAACAAACACTCTATAGTAATGATTACTATCACAATATAGAGCTATTTAACACTGTTACTGAACAAACACTCTATAGCAATGATTACTATCATAATATAGAGCTATTTAACACTGTTACTGAACAAACACTCTATAGCAATGATTACTATCACAATATAGAGCTATTTAACACTGTTACTGAACAAACACTCTATATCAATGATTACTATCACAATATAGAGCTATTTAACACTGTTACTGAACAAACACTCTATAGCAATGATTACTATCACAATATAGAGCTATTTAACACTGTTACTGAACAAACACTCTAGCAATGATTACTATCACAATATAGAGCTATTTAACACTGTTACTGAACAAACACTCTATAGTAATGATTACTATCACAATATAGAGTTATTTAACACTGTTACTGAACAAACACTCTATAGTAATGATTACTATCACAATATAGAGCTATTTAACGCTGTTACTGAACAAACACTCTATAGTAATGATTACTATCACAGCATAGATCTATTTAACACTGTTACTGAACAAACACTCTATAGCCATGATTACAATCACAATATAGAGCTATTTAACACTGTTACTGAACAAACACTCTATCTATAGTAATGATTACTATCACAATATAGAGCTATTTAACACTGTTACTGAACAAACACTCTATAGTAATGATTACTATCACAATATAGAACTATTTAACACTGTTACTGAACAAACACTCTATAGTAATGATTACTATCACAATATAGAGCTATTTAACACTGTTACTGAACAAACACTCTATAGTAATGATTACTATCACAGCATAGATCTATTTAACACTGTTACTGAACAAACACTCTATAGCCATGATTACTATCACAATATAGAGCTATTTAACACTGTTACTGAACAAACACTCTATAGTAATGATTACTATCACAATATAGAACTATTTAACACTGTTACTGAACAAACACTCTATAGTAATGATTACTATCACAATATAGATCTATTTAACACTTATTTCAACAATGAAATATCCCTCACACCATCTTTAAATGTGTCACAATAATGTACGTCTTAAATAATGTGTTCATTCTCTGTCTACAGGTCATCTATGATGATACAGTTTTCTGGTGAGTCTGAATTCAATAATTACATTTATAGTTTTGTCCTGAAGAAAATAAAAATATTGTCACAGCAAAGATGATGATGATGATGATTATTATTTTGGCTCACTCTATAGTAGTCAGGACAGAGAACTTTTACATGATAAACCAGTGATGAAAGTGTGAAACAAAACCAAAACAAAATGCAGATTTTGTAGTTTTTCGATGTCTCTCCTGATTCGATCATATTGGTATCCTGACCTGAAATAATATGTTCTGTTTCCTAAAGAGCTGCAGAGACAGACAGACCCCTGTTACTGAACACATATTCTCTATAGAGACAGACAGACCCCTGTTACTGAACACATATTCTATAGAGACAGACAGACCCCTGTTACTGAACACATATATAGAGACAGACAGACCCCTGTTACTGAACACATATTCTCTATAGAGACAGACAGACCCCTGTTACTGAACACATATTCTATTGCAATGATTAAAATAAGTAAAGAAAGTATAACACTCATTGTTCATGTTTATCTGCCTTTATTTATATCTGCCTAACTGTCTAACACTGCTGATTCATCCTCAGAATCAGAATGCTTGTTGCATTCAAAATCAAGTCAAAACAGTTGACCTAAAATGACTTTCTGCCTATAAGTGATTTTGGAATGTATTCTGATTGGCTTAGGACATAGACAATAAGGCACACTGATGCAGCAGTGTCAAAAAATGTCAATTTGACCAAAAAGTGAGTTAGGCAATTATGCTATGAGGCTAATTATATGTACAGATGTGTACAGATGTGTACAGATGTGTACGCAGCAGAGCATCATGATAGACAAATTAAACCTGTAATAAAACCTATAAACCCACTGACACTGTGGTTGTTGGAACCTGTCTGACCTTTCACACCGTTTTTTGGCCCCGTGAACGAACATATATAGTATATCAAGGAACTAGTCTCGACCCGCAACCTCCGCTCTTCAAACACCAACCTCCTCAAAACCTACGTACCATGGGGGCGACCGGGCTTTCTGCTCGGCCGCCCCCTGACTGTGGAACCTGAGAGCACCACAGTCTGTGTGGAACACCTCCCTGTTCACCTGAGACCACAGTCTGTGTGGAACACCTCCCTGTTCACCTGAGACCACAGTCTGTGTGGAACACCTCCCTGTTCACCTGAGACCACAGTCTGTGTAGAACACCTCCCTGTTCACCTGAGACCACAGTCTGTGTAGAACACCTCCCTGTTCACCTGAGACCACAGTCTGTGTAGAACACCTCCCTGTTCACCTGAGACCACAGTCTGTGTGGAACACCTCCCTGTTCACCTGAGACCACAGTCTGTGTGGAACACCTCCCTGTTCACCTGAGACCACAGTCTGTGTGGAACACCTCCCTGTTCACCTGAGACCAGTCTGTGTAGAACACCTCCCTGTCCACCTGAGAACACAGTCTGTGTGGAACACCTCCCTGTTCACCTGAGACCACAGTCTGTGTGGAACACCTCCCTGTTCACCTGAGACCAGTCTGTATGGAACACCTCCCTGTTCACCTGAGACCACAGTCTGTGTGGAACACCTCCCTGTTCACCTGAGACCACAGTCTGTGTAGAACACCTCCCTGTTCACCTGAGACCACAGTCTGTGTAGAACACCTCCCTGTTCACCTGAGACCACAGTCTGTGTGGAACACCTCCCTGTTCACCTGAGACCACAGTCTGTGTGGAACACCTCCCTGTTCACCTGAGACCACAGTCTGTGTGGAACACCTCCCTGTTCACCTGAGACCACAGTCTGTATGGAACACCTCCCTGTTCACCTGAGACCAGTCTGTATGGAACACCTCCCTGTTCACCTGAGACCACAGTCTGTATGGAACACCTCCCTGTTCACCTGAGACCACAGTCTGTGTGGAACACCTCCCTGTTCACCTGAGACCACAGTCTGTGTGGAACACCTCCCTGTTCACCTGAGACCACAGTCTGTATAGAACACCTCCCTGTTCACCTGAGACCACAGTCTGTATGGAACACCTCCCTGTTCACCTGAGACCACAGTCTGTATGGAACACCTCCCTGTTCACCTGAGACCACAGTCTGTGTGGAACACCTCCCTGTTCACCTGAGACCACAGTCTGTGTGGAACACCTCCCTGTTCACCTGAGACCACAGTCTGTATGGAACACCTCCCTGTTCACCTGAGACCACAGTCTGTGTGGAACACCTCCCTGTTCACCTGAGACCACAGTCTGTGTGGAACACTATAGGATATTTTACAAGCTACATGTTACATAGAACATAATGTGTGTGTCCCACTTCTACATGTGACTAGGCATGTGCAACAGCCACGAGATCATTCCATAGGTTATTAGATCCCATGTATGCATACTATTGTATTATGCAGGTTATTAGATTAGATCTAAACAGTATATGAGCAGGCTACAAGCTGCTGGTCGCCGGACAGACAGCCGCGAGATTCTCCACATTTCGATCAACGGACAACATCTCAAGTTTTGACCTGACTGTCTCCTTCCTTGACTGTAACAATGATGGAAGCTAAATAAAACTATGCAACTGCTCATCAACTTTGATCCTCTGAGTCCGAGCTCATCTTTTTCTACAAGCTGTTGATAATAACCAATAAGCTGTTGAAAATAACCCATAACACCTCCCTGTTCACCTGAGACCACAGTCTGTGTGGAACACCTCCCTGTCCACCTGAGACCACAGTCTGTGTGGAACACCTCCCTGTCCACCTGAGACCACAGTCTGTGTGGAACACCTCCCTGTTCACCTGAGACCACAGTCTGTATGGAACACCTCCCTGTACACCTGAGACCACAGTCTGTATGGAACACCTCCCTGTTCACCTGAGACCACAGTCTGTGTGGAACACCTCCCTGTCCACCTGAGACCACAGTCTGTGTGGAACACCTCCCTGTCCACCTGAGACCACAGTCTGTGTGGAACACCTCCCTGTTCACCTGAGACCACAGTCTGTATGGAACACCTCCCTGTACACCTGAGACCACAGTCTGTATGGAACACCTCCCTGTTCACCTGAGACCACAGTCTGTATGGAACACCTCCCTGTCCACCTGAGACCACAGTCTGTGTGGAACACCTCCCTGTTCACCTGAGACCACAGTCTGTATGGAACACCTCCCTGTTCACCTGAGACCACAGTCTGTATGGAACACCTCCCTGTCCACCTGAGACCACAGTCTGTATGGAACACCTCCCTGTTCACCTGAGACCACAGTCTGTGTGGAACACCTCCCTGTTCACCTGAGACCACAGTCGGTTGACTCCTTTAAGAGAGGACTAAAGACCTACCTTTTTAACAAAGCATTTTTTTTAGCTACTCTGGTTTTACCTCTAGGCTTTATGCCCTCATGCTTTAATTGTTTTGTTTCAGTTTCTCAGATGTTTTTAATCGTGTGGTTCTTTTTATGCAACTGCCTATTGTAGCACTTTGAGATGTTTTCAAATGTAAAGTCCATTATGAATAAAATCCATTATTAATATTATTATTATTATTATTATTATTGATTATATCATACAGTAGGCCTACATACAATAATGCTGTGTGTGTGTTTTGCAGGTGGGAGGCGCTGCTTCTCATGACCATGTATGGAGTGTACATCCTCATCATGAAGTGAGTATTATATTATATATACACAGTATAGTATTATATATACACAGTATAGTATTATAATTGTCTCCGCCAGGTCAATAGGCGTGGCCGAGACTATGTATTGCACACTGTCCGTCCGTCCGTCCGTTCGTCCGTCCGTTCGTCCGTCCGTTCGTTCGTCCGTCCGTGGTTCTGTCTGTGGACAGCGAATCTCCGGCACGGATGGCTTGATGGCAGTGAAACTGTGCAAAACACACTCCCTGGATGCCAGAGCAGAACCTCTGCCCCAAATGTTTCACATGGGCCTGTTATATCGGTACACAGTGGCCCTCATTTATAAACGCGGTGCAGACCAAATAATGGGCGTACGGCGAGATCACCACAACTTTCGTCATTTATCAATATATCCTGACGTTGCCTTCAGCCTACGGTACGCTGAGATCTCACGTCTGGTCGAGAGCAGTTGTAGACGTTGGCTGCACCCGTTTGTTCCATTGTAGACATGCGGAGCAGCATTGTCTTGCCGTCTGACAGGCATCTGGACACATGTATCCACTCCAAAAAATATTATCTAACACACTAATAAATAATCCATGTGAAAATATAACATTTTATAAACTCATTTAAACAAACTTCTTTAACAGTCATTCAGATAAGATTGCAGATCTGGCTGCATTGGCTATTTGAAAATAGCAGACAAGCTCACAACATGCGTTGTGAGCCTTTAGATTGCTATTTTCAAAATATACGAGCGCTTCTGCTAGAGCATTTTCGGGAGTTTAGACCGGCGCAACGGCGCCGCTGTTATCTTTTCATGGCCACCGGGAGATCGGACATTTAAAGTGTGAGAGAGAGAGAGAGAGTGCGTGTGTGGCGAGGCGAGCGGGGGAAACTCTTTCTTATTGGCTTTTCATGATTTGTTTGATCGTATTCTGGTTATTCATGTCGTAACATCGGGGCTTTTCGAGAATATTTAAGGGCGTTACACACAGAGTTAGTGAGCATTAAAAACCGCTTGTGGTTGCAGGTTCAACTCCCAGATCCTGGTGTACGTGAAGCGTCAGCTCAGTAGTGGAGGGTGTTTGGCATGCTGCCCTGGCTCAGAGGCACGCAGGGTCCAGAAGATGAGAGGAGATGAAGAGGGTCCAGCCTGTAAGCCCTCCATGATGCTGCTCAATAAAGGTATCCTACTTTTATATTACGTGTGTGTGTGTATCTCTACAGGTAAAGAGGTGGGGTCTCCAGTAGTTATGTTGTTGTGTGTGTGTGTGTGTGTGTGTGTGTGTGTGTGTGTGTGTGTGTGTGTGTGTGTGTGTGTGTGTGTGTGTGTGTGTGTGTGTGTGTGTGTGTGTGTGTGTGTGTGTGTGTGTGTGTGTCTCTACAGGTAATGAGGAGGGGTCTCCAGTGCTGATGGTAGATGAGCTTCTCATGCTGAATCCTCACAAGCTGTCGTTCAGTGAGGCTGGTCTACGCATCATGATCTCCCCTCACTTCTCCCCGCGCACCAGGCTCTCCATGGCCTCCCGTGTGCTCATCAGTGAGGTACAGACAGACAGACAGACAGACAGACAGACAGACAGACAGACACATTCAGACTGGCATACAGACAGACAGACAGGCTGGCATACAGACAGACAGCCAATAACAGCGCGAGGGTGTGTTCAAAGGGATTCCATTTCAAACTCCCACGTGAATATTTGCTGATGGAAATGCAAGCGAGTGGGTTTGAACCCTTGTTTACAAACAGAAAGCTAGAGAAGTTACGTAGTACACCTTTAAGTATAGCGTGTCAAGGATGATCATTTGTCTCTCCATGGTATCCAGAGACTGAGGTTGATCGGGGACCCCAAGGACCAGCTGGAGGGCGAGGCTGTCCCCAGGTCCAGGTTAGAGTCCACCAGCAACGGGGTGAAGGCTGCAGGGGGCTCCTGCAGTCTGGAGAACGGAGGAGGAGGAGGAGGAGGAGGAGGAGGAGGTGTGGAGAAACAGTGTCCTCCTGATGGAGCTGCTGGAGGCAGAGACAGCAGTCCTACAGAGAAGCCAGGAGGGGTGGAGGGCTGTCAGACTGAGGAAGAGGAGGATGAAGACGCTTCGTTCAGTCCTCTACGTCTGCCAAGTGAGCATGTTGTCTGGGCTTTATCCACAGGTTTTAATGTGGGATACCAAATGGTTCTGGGTTTAGAAGGAGAGGGTTTTAATGTGGGATACCAAATGGTTCTGGGTTTGAGAAGGAGAGAGGTTTTAAAGTGGGATACCAAATGGTTCTGGGTTTTAAAAGGACAGGGTTTTAATGTGGGATACCAAATGGTTCTGGGTTTAGAAGGAGAGGGTTTTAATGTGGGATACCAAATGGTTCTGGGTTTGAAAAGGAGAGAGGTTTTAAAGTGGGATACCAAATGGTTCTGGTTTTAGAAGGAGAGGGTTTTAAAGGTTTCATGACGTTCAGTTTTACCACACATTAAAAGTCTTTGTCATGGTCCTTCAAACGTGTATAGAAAGTTTTAACAAAAAGTTCCACTCCATTGATCCATGGCAGGTGTTTTTCTCTCACATTTCTAAAGCCTTTTCAACTGCAATGAAAAAAGAAATATTTGCCTGCGGGTGTCACTGGTGAGGGATTTTCAATCATCGCCCCCCCCCAAAGGAAAGGATAGGGGAGGGGAGGGGAGAAGAGGAGAGTGGGCGGGATTAATCGGCTGTGACCTCACTGCCGAAGGGCCAAGCTCAGATTACTTTTCAGCCTAATTATTCAGAAAACCCCAGACCACAGAAAATCCACTGAGTTCAGATTTTTTGGGTGTAATTGAGGTCATAAAACCCCCAATAAAACATTAAAAAAAAAAAAAAGTGAAAATGAATGTCAAAGAACCTTTAATGTGGGATACCAAATGGTTCTGGTTTTAGAAGGACTGGGTTTTAATGTGGGATACCAAATGGTTCTGGGAGCGTGAGTGGTAACATGAAGGTACACAGTAAATGCCATGCCAGTCCAGCCTGTAGTTTTGGGAAATGTTGTTTGGAACCAAAGGTGGACGACGGACCAACCAACCACTAACTGACATGACAATGACATGTCCCTGTGTGTGTGTGTGTGTGTGTGTGTGTGTGTGTGTGTGTGTGTGTGTGTGTGTGTGTGTGTGTGTGTGTGTGTGTGTGTGTGTGTGTGTGTGTGTGTGTGTGTGTGTGTGTGCGCGCCACCAGGTGGGGGCTGTGCCCGGGTCAGGTGGCTGATCTCCTGGCCTCTCATCCTCCTCCTCTACTGCACGGTGCCTAACTGCATGCTGCCCCGCTGGCACCGCTGGTTCATGGTCACCTTCATCGCCTCAACCCTCTGGATCGCCATCTTCTCCTACCACATGGTGTGGATGGTAGGTATCTCCTAGTCCTACCACATGGTAGGTATCTCCTAGTCCTACCACATGGTAGATATCTCCTAGTCCTACCACATGGTAGATATCTCCTAGTCCTACCACATGGTAGATATCTCCTAGTCCTACCACATGGTAGATATCTCCTAGTCCTACCACATGGTAGGTATCTCCTATAGTCCTACCACATGGTGTGGATGGTAGGTATCTCCTAGTCCTACCACATGGTAGATATCTCCTAGTCCTACCACATGGTAGATATCTCCTAGTCCTACCACATGGTAGATATCTCCTATAGTCCTACCACATGGTAGGTATCTCCTATATTTCCTACAGAAATATCAGAACTTGTATCTATCTGTTCCACTAATTATGACAGACCTCTGATTTCTGGAGATATGAATCTACACGTTGGCATTGTTTCAGATGTTGTGGCTATGGGTTGTTTACATTTAATGAACAATGTTGACTTGATTCAACATGGCCATACCCTGGACTTGGTGATCTCTAGAGGTATCACTGAGTATCACTGTTGACAGTACTATTGATAAGCCCGAGCTATCAGATCACTATTTATTGTGTTTTAATATGACTGATCTAGAGAAAGATAATACAGAATATGCTATTAAAAAAAAACGTATTTTTTTTAGCTCATCTGCACCCAACGAGTTTCCTCATCATCTGGCATGTGCGCCCCCCCCCCTACCTGATGCTCCCTCAGTGAATGACGTGGTTCAACATTTTAATCTCAAATTAGAGTCAGCTCTCGACATAGTGAAAACTAACTATGAAAACTAAAAATAAACTTAACTCTAGAGTAACACCCTGGATCAACGAGCATGTGCGCTAAAATACGGAATCGTCCCGTAATTGGAAACTAAAAGACGCGTTCCGTATTGAACTGATAAGGGACGCACTTTGTCCCGTATTTGCAAGTTGGGGAATCAATATGAATGACAGGGCGATTTATTTGCCGTCCTGTCTCTTCTCTGTGTGAGTGAGAGCTCAGTGCGGGTGTCAGTCAGTGTTGTCAAGTATAGTGAGAGAAATGAGCCAGCCGACCTACAAAAACAAGCCAAAAACAGGCCAAATTTTGTTCCAGGGAAGTTGCAGGAAATAAGCAGACTTGGCAACGCTGGCTATGAAGCCATTGTCTGGGAGTGCGCTCAGCAGCTCATTGGCTCATTACTCATAACACGACCAATGAGAGTTAGCGCTTTCACGTTGCTAGGATACGTTTTGCCCTGCGCTGCCTGTGACATGGTTCAGTCAGTCGCTGGCTGCACCGTCCATCGCGCTGTTTCAAAATGTCTACACCGCGTCCTCTAAAGACAAGACGCCTCCAAAAGTACAGACGTGAGTGGGAAGAGGCAAATCCTTGGCTTTACAGCGTCATTGGAGATGTTTACAAAGCAAACCGTAAAGTATCTCGGCGTATGTTTTATGTGGCGCATGGTGGTGGACTGGTTGACATCAGACAGCATGCCTCAGGAGAACAATATTCCAAAAATATAAGAACCCAAAGGACCCAAGCACAAGTGTCACAGTTCTTCATGACTAAAACATCTCCTGAGATCGATTCGGTATGGGATATTGGGTTGTGTTTTTTACTGTAGCAAGATGTCAGTATTTCTATTTACCTGCCCTGGCAGCCTACATATTGGCTGCTGATGTGGGCATAGTCTAGGCTATTTCAGTAGACTAATATGGTTGATTGTTTATTAATGTTGAGTTTTTTAAGCCTAATAAATAATCATTTATGTAATATATATTAATCAATATAATTAAATAGTGTGCCCATTTAAAGAATAACTCTTATGTTGTTATGCTCATCTGGAAAACGGAATTCTTCATAATGGATTAACAGTTAATAAATACATAAATAATATAATTAATATTAATTAATTCAATACAATTAATATACATTTCATAGATTTTTTTATTTAGATTTCATAGATTTCTATGCATTTCAGGAGTTTGGGGGGCTGGCTCCCCCAAAATAATTAAATAACCCTAACAACCCTAACCTTAAAACCGAAATAAAGTATCAGAAAAAACTCCCAAATCCGCGCAAAACCCGAAAAATCTTCGCACGTGCGCTCTTCGCACGCACGCGCACTCCCGACGCATGAAAGGTGGCAACCCTAATGTGCGCTCACTCAAGAAAGAATGTCGTAGAGCTGAGCGAGTTTGGAGAAAAAACAAACTCACTATCCACCTAGAGATTTTTAAGAAGTCAACAGCTGCCTATAACAAAGCCCTGCGTTTGGCAAGGCAGGCATATTTTTCAGGCATTATTAAATGACAACAAGCAAAATGCCAGAGTCTTGTTCTCTACCATTGAATGTCTTTTAAACCCCCCCAGTCCTACAAGGAGTCGCTCCCTGCTTCTAAAGCTAAGTGTAATGAGTTTGCATCTTTTTTTAACATTCGAGCTGGTATATTATGAATGTTGCTGCTGGCACCAACTCTCGAACTGCAAATGCGGCTAATGGTACCTGGTGTAAAAGTGTAGATCCCTCCAGGGGAAGCCTAATATCATTCTGTGCAATTGATGAACAGGAACACAGCAAAACCATATCACAGATCATGCTCCTGTTCACTGGACGCTATCCCCACCTCCTTTCTCTAAGAGGTTTTAGACAGTGTGATTAGAGATATCCTAAAAATTGTAAACAGCTCTCTACAATCAGGCGTCTTTCCAGACTCACTGAAAGCAGCTGTAGTCAGGCCCTTCCTCAAGAAACTCAACCTTGATCCCTCTGTGCTGGGTAATTATAGACCTATTTCTAATCTGCCTTTTCTGGGCAAGGTCTTAGAAAAAACTATCTTTCATCAATTGGATGTGTTTCTACAGAACAATAAGGTTCATAACAAATTCCAATCTGGCTTCAGGAAAGGTCACAGCACAGAAACAGCACTTGTAAAAGTAATTAACGATCTCAGGGTGTCCGCTGACGACAACAATTTATCCGTTCTCCTACTTTCATTTAACGGCTTTATTTGATACAATATTGATCACACAATTTTAATACAACGCCTGGAGTACTGGATTGGTGTGTCAGGCACGGCCCTGTCTTGGTTTTACTCCTACCTAACAGGCAGAAGCTATTTTGTCAGTCTAGCTGACTTTGACTCAGACAAACACAACATCTGTTCTGGTATTCCACAGGGCTCAATTCTTGGTCCTTTATTATTCTCCCTGTATATACTGCCGCTGGGAGAACTCATCGCCGATCACGGAGTGAATTTCCATTTCTATGCTGATGATACCCAGCTATATCTCTCTGTAGCTCCAGACGACCCCTGTGCTAGTCTAGACCCGTTGTCGACCTGTCTGTCCAGTATCAAATGCTGGATGAGTGAGAACTTTCTTAAGCTAAATGAGGATAAGACAGAAGTTCTCATAATTGGTTCTAGTGAGCAGAGAGAATCAATAATAATAATAATAGGGCTGGGACTCGATTAAAAAAATGTATCTAATTAATTAGAGGCTTTGTAATTAATTAATCGCAATTAATCGCATTTTAATCGCATATCAATATTTAACCTGAGAACAGTGAAAAGCAATTTTTTCAAATGGATTTTGGCATACGTCTTTAAGTACATGTACTCAAGAACTGTACTTAAGTACAATTTTGAGGTATTTGCACTTGACTCTCGAGTATTTCCAATTTCTAATACTTTTACTTCTACTCCAGTAACTCCACTATATCTCAAAGGCAAATATTGTACTTTATACTCCACTACAATTATTTGAAAACTTTAGTTACTAGTTACTTTGTAGTTTTCGATTATTATTATAAAACATACCATGTAACCATGTGAAAATAGCAGATCTACAAGCACAAGGCATTGTGAGCTTGTAGATCTGCTATTTTCCACCACTGGAGGCTGGTAGAGTGTGTTGTTGTTACTGATGTTTTATATTAGTTTAATAATCATTAATAAAAATCGCGCACATGTGACCCGCACCGCATCGTGGAATCCCCCCCCCCCCCCCCCCCAAGTGCACCGCCGCCCCTCCCCCTAAACGGGACACAAACGCGCGCGTAGGGGGGGGCATCTATTACAGATTCTGATTTGCCCAGCCAACATTATCAAGTCATGTTTTGCATCATGTTTTCATGCACTGTGCTGGCTGCAGTTAACTTTGTTGTTGCGCACCAACGTTGTTTGGTGCGCTGGTAATATCGGTCCGTCTGAAACTCGTCCAGTGAGAAACGTTCCGCGGTGCAAAAATAGGTGCGATTAAAATGCGATAATCTTTCTGTAATTAATTGATCGAAATTAACGCGATAAAGTCCCGGCCCTAATAATAATTCATGTTATTGTTATTGTTTAAAGGTGATCATTGTGTTATTGTCGTTGTTTAAAGGTGAGCATCATCAGCTTCACGCTGGGCATCCCAGACTACATCATGGGCATCACCTTCCTGGCAGCAGGGACCAGCGTACCAGACTGCATGGCCAGCCTCATCGTAGCCCGACAAGGTACAACACACCTCTCACGCTCTCTGCTGCCCCCTTGTGTCTGTTACTGCGCCTATGAATAATTTATTCATACAAATAAATAATATTGGAAAGAAATCGGGCCTCTTCCTTACTTCCTTCACAGGTGTTACCAATGATTCTGATGAAGGCTCTGTGAAGGCTCTGTTCCATTTAGTGTAACACAGTCAGTGGTGGGTTCTACCGTCAGATGCTGTGTACGCCGTATACCTTGAGATTTTTTTTCGTCGCCACCGTACACCTTCATAAACTGTTCAAAACAGCGTTTTTTACATTTAATTCATTATAGACGTGCGCATGCCGTGCGTGTGGGAGGCAGGGAATAAACATAGTATACCTTCATAAAAAAACTAGAACACAACACTGAACACAGTGGTTCTAATGAAGGCTCTGTTCCATTTAGAGTAACACAGTGGTTCTAATGAAGGCTCTGTTCCATTTAGTGTAGCACAGTGGTTCTAATGAAGGCTCTGTTCCATTTAGTGTAGCACAGTGGTTCTAATGAAGGCTCTGTTCCATTTAGTGTAGCACAGTGGTTCTAATGAAGGCTCTGTTTCATTTAGTGTAGCACAGTGGTTCTAATGAAGGCTCTGTTCCATTTAGTGTAACACAGTGGTTCTAATGAAGGCTCTGTTCCATTTAGTGTAGCACAGTGGTTCTAATGAAGGCTCTGTTCCATTTAGTGTAACACAGTGGTTCTCAGATCTTTTAATATCAAGGACCCCCATAACTCTGACAGTGTACAAATGGAACCAGATGGACCCACCCGTAAGGGATCCATTTGAAACCCCCTCAAGGACCCACGAGGGTCCCTGGACCACACTTTGAGACCCACTGGTGTAGCAGAGAGTGAGTCAACATCCTGACTCTGTTTGACCAGAATGGAACAGAGCCTTCATTAGTATCATTTGTAACGCATCGTGTACCGTTTGGTACCCTCCATGTATTCTCACAGCAACTTCCTGCTTTGTTCAGGCAGTCACAGGCACTACTTTCTTTTAGACTTTTCTCTTGTAGTGAAAGTATTAGTTAAAACTGTTTTGAATGTTAGGCCTATAGGTTCACGATTCTCATGTTGCCATATATTTGGTAACCATTTTATAAAAGCAATAAGCAACGTGAGGCCGTGGTTTACAGCGATTTGCAGCTAAGAGGGTTGTAGACACTAGGCTCTGCGTCAGTCCTAACAACGTCCCTTAGCTGTTCTAAAATCCTCTAGTGAGTTATTGCTTCATTGTTCTGTGTCTTATATGTCACAGCAAAACCAACTGAACACAGTCTGAACCTCAGAGAAACTAACTTTACTGACTTAATGAACTTGTTGGCAGTGATTCAAGTATTTGCAGGGGTCCAGTCAGCATGCAGACAGTACAGAATGCCTTCATTGTTTTATGACCACAGTGCTTTCCAACAACGCTCATCCCCCAGCAAGTGACCTTTTATGTTGTATTTTTTTCACACTTTTAAAGTTAAATCAACACCCTGGGTTCCGCTGTGTGTTAAATGAGGTTTTATAATGACATAAACAACAAAGCAGTAGATGAAACAGCCACAGACAGTTATCTAATAATGAACTCCTGGTCTCTGCCAAGTCCAGGGGCGACCAGGGAGCTAGCATGGGGATTAGCATTAGCAGCACATGGAGCTAGCATGGTGATTAGCATTAGAGCGGCACGGCTGGAAGGTTTTCTTTGACAGTCGGATTAAAACTGTCCTGCTGGGCAGTCCTGGAAAGTAATTAAGTATATTAACTCAAGTACTGTACTTAAAGGGATAGTTTACCCCCAAAATGACTTTTTTTCCTATGGATTAGTCACCCCATGGAGACTGGAATTCATGGATATTTTTATTGTTTTTGTCTCATTCCTAAGACAATAATTTGATAACCAGCGGACCGGTAGGCAGCGGTTCCGGTAGGAAACACAAAGGAGACTCTTTGTGTCTCCTACCGGAACCGCTGGTCATCATAATTATTGTCTTAGGAATGAGACAAAAACTAAAACATATCCATGAATTCCAGTCTCCATGGGGTGACTAATCTATAGGAAAAAAAGTCATTTTGGGGTGAACTGTCCCTTTTGAGGTACATTTTCTTTACTTGAGTGATATAAAAAAACATTGCACTACATCTCAGAGGCAAATATTGTACTTTGTACAATTTCTTGACAGCTTTAGTTAGTTACTTAGCAGACCTAGATTATTCAATACAAAATAATGAAACCCTGTAAGCCATATTTTATACTTTTGCTCTTCGAGAATAGCCGATCTACAAGCTCACAATCACGGCTATTTCATGTATTGTTAAACGGGCCGTTCTTAATGAGGACTTTTACTATGGCATGTAGCCTAAGTATATTATGATGCCAATGCTCTTATACTTCTGTAATCCTAAAGTATTGCTACTTGTACTTCAGTATAAACCAATCTCAGAGCTTCCACCACTGCAGCTGAGCCTGTTGTGGTGTTCTTCCATTGCTCTGTGGGCTTACTGGGGTTTAGAGATAGAGTTATGCCTGATTTATACTTGGTTGTGTGCTGCTGTCATGCACCGACAAATAGCTGATCAACAAGCCCACACAGGCTTGTAGATCAGCTATTTTTTGGATTTAGGCTTATGGTTAAAAATAATTATACAGTGTTATAAACAGACTATAACATGTATGTTTATAATGCACCATAGACATGCTTATGGATAAACATAATTATACAGTGTTATAAACAGACTATAACATGTATGTTTATAATGCACCATAGACATGCTTATGGATAAACATAATTATACAGTGTTATAAACAGACTATAATATGACATGGGATGCATAGCAAGTGTTACTATAGCTTCTCCTTTTAAATGGCATTCATAAAATGTGTGTGTGTGTGTGTGTGTGTGTGTGTGTGTGTGTGTGTGTGTGTGTGTGTGTGTGTGTGTGTGTGTGTGTGTGTGTGTGTGTGTGTGTGTGTGTGTGTGTGTGGTGTGTGTGTGTGTGCAGGCATGGGGGACATGGCGGTGTCTAACTCCATAGGCAGTAACATCTTTGACATCCTGCTGGGTCTGGGATTCCCCTGGGCCCTACGCACCCTGATAGTGGACCATGGATCAACGGTAGGCCGTCACACCCTTAGTTTTTACTTTATAGTATTATTAGTATTGTGTGTGTGTGTGTGTTGTTGTAGAACAGTACTTTGTATTATTAGTATTGTTTGTGTGTGTGTGTGTTGTTGTAGAACAGTACTTTGTATTATTAGTATTGTGTGTGTGTGTGTGTGTGTGTGTGTGTGTGTGTGTGTGTGTGTGTGTGTGTGTGTGTGTGTGTGTGTGTGTGTGTGTGTGTTGTTGTAGAACAGTACTTTGTATTATTAGTATTGTGTGTGTGTGTGTGTTGTTGTTGTAGAACACTTTGTATTATTAGTATTGTGTGTGTGTGTGTGTGTGTTGTTGTAGAACACTTTGTATTATTAGTATTGTGTGTGTGTGTGTGTGTGTTGTTGTAGAACACTTTGTATTATTAGTATTGTGTGTGTGTGTGTGTGTGTTGTTGTAGAACACTTTGTATTATTAGTATTGTGTGTGTGTGTGTGTTGTTGTAGAACAGTACTTTGTATTATTAGTATTGTGTGTGTGTGTGTGTGTGTGTGTTGTTGTAGAACACTTTGTATTATTAGTATTGTGTGTGTGTGTGTGTGTGTGTGTGTGTTGTTGTAGAACACTTTGTATTATTAGTATTGTGTGTGTGTGTGTGTGTGTTGTTGTAGAACACTTTGTATTATTAGTATTGTGTGTGTGTGTGTGTTGTTGTAGAACAGTACTTTGTATTATTAGTATTGTGTGTGTGTGTGTGTGTGTGTGTGTTGTTGTAGAACACTTTGTATTATTAGTATTGTGTGTGTGTGTGTGTGTGTGTTGTTGTAGAACACTTTGTATTATTAGTATTGTGTGTGTGTGTGTGTGTGTTGTTGTAGAACACTTTGTATTATTAGTATTGTGTGTGTGTGTGTGTTGTTGTAGAACAGTACTTTGTATTATTAGTATTGTGTGTGTGTGTGTGTGTGTGTGTTGTTGTAGAACACTTTGTATTATTAGTATTGTGTGTGTGTGTGTGTGTGTGTGTTGTTGTAGAACAGTACTTTGTATTATTAGTATTTTGTGTGTGTGTGTTGTTGCACAGTACTGTGAAGTACTATAAAATTCGCACTCAGTCCATAGCGTTCACTCAGTCCATAGCGTTCACTCAGTCCATAGCATTCACTCAGTCCATAGCATTCACTCCTCCAGCCCAGGCAGCAATAAACCCTTGTTGAATCTATACTCTTGGTGTCACAAACCATATTCAAAGTCGCTTATAATAAGCGGACATGGCAACACTGGTTTCTGGCTCTGCAGTATCGCATACTTTCAGTGGTAGCTTATCCAACGGGCTTGAGTTGCTAAAGCACAGGGCACCAACCCTTGGGGGGGCACCAAATGGCGTTGACAAAACCAACCCGGGGGGCACCAAACCGTGTCCACGATGCCCCAGAGTATGAGTAGAGTAGAGTAGAGTAGAGTATGTACATGTGCAGTGGTTGGAGGTGGTCTGTCTACTCCCCATGGAGACATTTAGACACTGGGGTCTGGTAGGACACCTGCTGGTTGACAAGTAGTACTGCATGAAGTTCATACTCCAGTGAACATTGCCTATTAGTGATTTAGACCCCAGCTGGGATCGAACCCCAGTCTTCCACTCGGCAAACCGACGCACAACCGTACCGTGCCAATAGAGCTGAGCCTGATTGGCAGAGTTGTTGTGTCCGGGTCTTGTCTGGGGCACGACAACTGCTCCGGTACTCAGTGGTGTAAAGTAACTAAGTACATTTACTTAGATTTTGAGGTACTTTTACTTTACTGGTGTATCTCCAAATTGCAGTACTTTTATTTCTACTCCTCAGAGGCAAATGTTATGCAAGGGATAATGCATGGGGAGGTGGTCATTATTGAAATGTAAAGCCTGACAGGGTGATTATGCATCGAGGCGGAGCCGAGGTGCATAAGCGGGATAATAACCCTGATTATCCCGCTTATTACACGGCTACTTAATAAATAAATTGACCCAAAAGTAACAACAAAACGAAGTATTTCCTTGCTTACGGCAATGAAAGTATTCCGTAAGTATTGGGCTGGGCGGACAAGTTCGCCTCGGAAAACAAATGACAATAGTCCATAAGATAACGGGAAGACTCGCGCGGCCCCAAAACACACTCGCCCCCATTCTATATACCGCCGATTTGCCTGTAATACTGCCGGATTTGCCCCGGGGCGACTGTGTTTTGGGGCGAGCGTTTTGGTACTCCCCCGTTGTTGCGCCACGATAAACAAGGAAGTGTAGTGGATCAAATAGAATCACTTCTCGGTCATTGCATCGTCTATTTCTCACTTCAAATGTTTTCAAAAACATTCTTGAGAGCAACGTTTAGTTGTAAATGACATTGTTTGTTTGTTTACATGGCTGTCATGTTGGATAAAGCATAAAACCAAGCAGCGCAGGTTGATATGAGCAGGTGTTCTGAGTCTCTGATTAGACAGGTTGATATGAGCAGGTGTTCTGAGTCTCTGATTAGACAGGTTGACATGAGCAGGTGTTCTGAGTCTCTGATTAGACAGCGGTCTGTTATAGAGCTCATCGGTCATTATCCAGAAATAATGACCGATGACTGACCAATCAGAATCAAGCATTCAACCAAGCTGTGTAATAAATATATCTAATTTACAAATATTACTTTTACTCCCCTACAATCATTGCACTGTAACCAATATGTTACTTTAGTTACTAGTTACTTTGTAGATTTGTATTATTATTACAAAACATACAGTAACCACTTCAGCCAGGGCCAATCTACAAGCTCACAATGCGTCACGTTGCAACACATTGTGAGATTGAAGATCTGCTATTTTCAAAAGATTTTTATATATATATATATTTTATACATTTGAAAACTTGTGAAATGGGACATTCTGCATAATGAGTACTTTCTACTTTTGGTAATTTAAGTACATTTTGATGCCAATACTTTTGTAATTTTATTCAAGTAAATGTTGAATTCCGGACTTTAACTTGTAACACTTATATATAGTATACTTGAGTATTTCTACATTGCAGTATTGATAATTTTACTTTAAGTAAAAAGATGTAGTACATTTTCCACTACTGCTACTGTGATGCTCTGGATCAAATCCACAGCATCACATCAAAGTTATGGATTGCAATTTTAACTCTGTGAGTGTACAGGTGTAACCAAATGGACCCGTGAGAGTCCATTTGGTTCCGTTTGTACTCACTCTGAGTAAGACATGGATAAATCAACACCAAGGATGTTAGTGTGTACTTTGTGACGTTTCTAGTCTGTGTGCATGTCAGGGAGGGATGGTTCATTAAAAAAAGGTTTAAAGAAGTACACACACACACACACACACATACACACACACACACACACACACACACACACACACACACACACACACACACACACACACACACACACACCAGATTATGTTTATTCCAATGACATGATGATGAACTGCAAAGAGAGGGATAGGGCGATAAAGCAGTGCAGACAGACAGACAGACAGACAGACAGACAGGATATGGTCATACTCATAGACATATAAAGGTATATCCTCCTTCGGCTCTGAGGCGTTGGTATCTCGGGCGCCATTTTAGAGTAGGCAAGCTTCCACGTGTGTCACAGAAGGGGGCGTTCGGTAGGCCAATCAGAGGCAGGTGGGGGCGGGTCTTTTCGTAAGAGGCAGCCGCGCAGCAAAAGTCAGTTAGACGCGCTGTGATTGGCCAGTAGTCAACGCGCTGTGATTGGCCAGTAGTCAACACGCTGTGAGCGCTGTGATTGGCCAGTAGTCACTTTGAGTGTCAGCTTGCCTACTCTAAAATGGCGGCCGCGATACCAGTTGCTCCAACGAACTGCAGAGGAAAATGAGGATCTAGGTTTCTATATCTATGGTCTAATGTGTTCTCTCCTCCAGATCTCCATCAACAACAAAGGACTGGTGTATTCTGTCATCCTACTGCTGGCCTCTGTCTTCCTCACGGTCAGTACTTCACCGTATGTCTTCCTAATGGTCAGTACTTCACTATATATCTTCCTAATGGTCAGTACTTCACCTTATGTCTTCTTAACGGTTAGTACCCTCACTATATGTCTTCCTAATGGTCAGTACTTCACTATATGTCTTCCTAATGGTCAGTACTTCACCTTATGTCTTCTTAACGGTTAGTACCCTCACTATATGTATTCCTAATGGTCAGTACCCTCACGGTATGTCTTCCTAACAGTCAGTACTTCACTCTATGTCTTCCTAATGGTCAGTACTTCACTATATGTCTTCCTAATGGTCAGCACTTCACTATATGTATTCCTAACGGTCAGTACTTCACTATATGTATTCCTAATGGTCAGTACTTCACTATATGTCTTCCTCACGGTCAGTACTTCACCTTATGTCTTCCTAATGGTCAGTACTTCACTATATGTCTTCCTAATGGTCAGTACTTCACTATATGTCCTCCTCACGGTCAGTGCTTCACCTTATGTCTTCCTAATGGTCAGTACTTCACCTTATGTCTTCCTCACAGTCAGTACACTCACTATATGTTCTAGTACGACCTGGTCATGTAAGCCATCTCCATGTGTTCCTCCAGTAAACCATCTCCATGTGTTCCTCCAGTAAACCATCTCCATGTGTTCCTCCAGGTGATGAGTGTCCATCTGAACCACTGGAAGCTGGACCGCCGGCTGGGCCTGGGTCTTCTGTTCCTCTACGCCGTCTTCCTGCTCTTTTCCGTGCTCTTCGGACAGATGTGATCTTCTTCCAGGCTGACAGATGTGATCTTCTACAAGACTTACTTTATACTTCGTCGTGCGATCTCGTTGTTCTCCGAAGTCAACAGATTTACGACTAAGTATAAACGAGGCTTCAGCCCTTTTCAGTGATGTAAAATAAGATGGACACAATATGTTAGAGTTAGAGCAGGGGTTGGTCTACTGGAGGGTGGGGACTCCAAGGTGGATCACAGCATCAGAACTGACCCTATAACTGACCCTAACCACTTTGAGAGGTTGTCATCAGAACTGACCCTAACCTCTTTGAGAGGTTGTCATCAGAACTGACCCTAACCTCTTTGAGAGGTTGTTCTAGTACAACCTGGTCTCTTCCATAATCTTCAAATGATACAGAGAGTGTGTAACTGCGTATCACAAAGGTTTTGACAGGAATCTGTCATCCAAACATTTCTCTTCACGAGTTATTTACGTGACTGCAAAGACGAGACAGAATTTTAGGTAGATAGTAGTACAGCTCCCGACATGGTTAACCATTTTCAACCTTGACGTCCCTATTTTTGGGACACGTCATTGTAGGGGCGAAAATTGCCCCAAAAAATCTAGGCCTAAAATAACTCTTTAACTGCCAGAGTAATAGTGTGCCACTGTTGCCAGCGAAAACGGGCGATTTTTACTGTACCTTTGAAAAATCATGGAATATTCTCTGTGATATTCTCGCTCGTTACACGCACAGGGTTCCCGTAGTGTAAAAATATGAGTTTTCATTTTGTAAAATGACGTAATTTCTGCTTCTCTCATTCACTCGCTGTGAAGGGACCATCCATAGGCTAGGTAAGAACGCCATCTGGTGGAAAAAAAAACAAAAAAAACCCCAGCTGCGATCACGATTTGTACCGCTGGGTAATCTTTCCACTAAATGGGTTTGTATACAACTCTGAAACATCACCTTACTGCGTTCGCCTGTTTCAAAGCACAGCAGGCTTCTGGTTGGCTGACCACTCTGTCTCGCCCTGAGGCAGCGTCAAAGTTGAACTTTCCTTAACTTTGCCGCAACAGCTTTATTTTGCTAGGGAAGTTTGGCACAGTTTTATAGTTCGTCGTACGCCGGTGCCATGCGCTGAAAATAGAGCTGAGGGACAAGCTCACAATGTGATGCGTTGTGAGCTTGTACATCGGCTGTTTTCCCCACAAGTATAGACCGGATCAGAATGTTTGTAAACAAACGCGTAGAGCGGTATTTACAGATAGAATGTCTATGGATATTATATTTACACATGATAAAATACAGTGTCCAGAACATTAGCTATGTCTGTTGAACAAAATAATATATTTCTAATAGTCAATAACAATATAATAAAGTGTCCTGTTCTTCCAGACATAAGGCTAATGAATAATAGTAATAATAATAATAATAATAATAATAATAATACTGCTCCAATGCCACGCTGCCTGTGTTATCTACCCTGAAATACATGTTTGGTTGTGGTGGTGATTCCATCTATATAATTCAGATGTAAGGTGATTCATTTGCTTGAGAATGCAAGACTGTTAAAACCGGTTCTTCCCGTCGGACATTCCTCTCTCCTGAAGCAAAAAACAACAACAACAGATAAATAAATGAAGATAGTAATAACTACATGGTTGTAATGTACTGTAACATGTGCAGATCTGTAGGGATAGGCTAGTGATGTTTTACACATGTAACTGCTCTAAAACCTTTATTAAGTATGTTTCCAGTCCATTAGCACAACGTTGTTCAGATTGGTACAGTGCAGTGATTAACTATAGATACAGTATGAGTCCCATATTGGATGACAGATGATCAATAGGGTGGTTTATCGGCCCTTATAAAGTCATGACATGGCAGGATATCGGCCGTAATGTCCACAGAAAATGTTTAGGCAACGGAGCGCTTTGGCTACGGTGTTAATTTCATCAACTAAAACTATAACGGAAAATGTTTGTTGACTATCTTTTTTTTTTTTTTACTTAAATTTTTAATCCCACGATTTTGTAACCCTTTTTTTCACCCGGTGATAATTTTCTAAGTGATCCTGGGCGCTACACTCCTCCCACCAGCCTAGGGAGCCCAGGGCAGAGCTCATGCCTCCTGTCGACTATACCTTTTTTCACTGATGAATAAAAACGAAGCTGTGCACTGAGCCTTTACTCGTCTCCGAGGAGAAAATCCACAACCTAATGCAGAGTGTCTATAGGGACGATATTTTTCGACCAATCACAACATAGGAGTTAACTGTTAAGGCAAAAAGAATCGCAATGTTTGTATCAAAACACTGAACTCATTCGCACTGATGTAAAGTAATTAAGTACATTTACTCAAGTACAATTTTGAGGTATTTTTACTTTACTGGAGCATTTCCAATTTTCTGTACTTTTACTTCTACTCCACTACACCTCAGAGGCAAATATTGTACTTTTACTCCACCACAATAATTTGAAAACTTTAGTTACTAGTTACTTTGTAGATATTGATTATTATTATAAAACATACATTACCCACTTCAGCCCTATATATATTTCGGCCATTTGAAAATAGCCGATCTACAAGCTCACAATGCGACGCATTGTGAGCTTGTAGATCTGCTATTTTCAAAAGATTTTTAGACATTTTATACATTTGACATTTTTAAATGGGACATTCTGCATAGTGAGTTATTTCTACTTTTGGTACTTTGAGTACATTTTGATACCAATACTTTTACTCAAGAAATTGAATTCTGGACTTTTACTCTGGACTTTTACTTGTAACAAGGTATTTCTATATCAAATGTGAGTACTTTTTCCACCACTCATTTGAATAGACACAGTTCTCATCTGCCATGTCATGACTCGCTCCTTCTTCACGATAAGCCACCCTGAGAGAATTAGATTGTTATTATTATTAATAAGATATTATATATACATGTGATATATATATATATAGATATGATATATATATATATGATAAGTAGATAGATATTTGCTTGTGTTTGTGCAACTATGTTTTGAATGTGAATACTGTAAACACCGTTAGTAGAGACTAACTTTCTATGTGTGGAATATATTTACAACAAATGTAGCACAGATGGTAAAATTATAAACAAATGGTGAACAATATATATATATATATATATATATATATATATATATATATATATATATATATATATATATATATATATGACACCATGTGGGTGTCAGACTAGAATAAGAGCTAATATATTTACAGCAAATGCACATTATTGGGATTTTTTTAATATAGTTTTTTTTGGCCGCACTGCTTATGAGAAAGTATTGTTAATGAACGTTAAGGAGGTTAATATATTAACATCGTGTTCCGGCGTTTCTAGATGATCTTTTAACCAGATTTATATGTTTGTAGGAGTGGCTCAGACCTCCATACCTAAAGGAATAGTTCACTAATTCTAAGTATGGCAATCAATGTTTGTATGAAACCATTTACATTTAAAGTAAAATTGTGAAATGTGTGCATTCTCCCTTTTTTATAGTAAAATAAAATACACCTCCGTTTGAGCTCCGTCACACGACGGTCTTGGAAATAGCTGATCTATAAGCTCACATGGCATGGTGAGCTTATAGATCGGCTATTTTCGGCATGCAACACCGTCTCACAATTAAGATTGTTGTGTTCATGAGGAAACCCACACAGAATGATACTATTAAGAGGCAATAAAACAAAGTTATTTTTAATTCATGTTTTTAAAAAGAGGTTTTGATGTTTCACACAAATCAAAGCATTAAATAGTTTGACGTGAAACATTCACAGAAGCATTTTACTGTGTGTGTGTGTGTGTGTGTGTGTGTGTGTGTGTGTGTGTGTGTGTGTGTGTGTGTGTGTGTGTGTGTGTGTGTGTGTGTGTGTGTGTGTGTGTGTGTGTGTGTACATTGTGTCTGAAAAGGGAAAATGTTCAACCTAAGTGATGACTTAAACATAGTTGTTTTTCATAATAATTACTGTATAATAATAGTTTATTGTCTTACATGAAAATACTTTTTACTGTTTGTAAATGTTTATTGAATATTTGGCAATAGTTTTATGAAAATGTATGTCAAGAGCTGACATAGTTTTGTGGTGTTTCTTTGATATTTATAAAATAAAATGAAGTAGAACCAACCTGTGAGTATCAAATAATTCATATTTACCCTGCCAGCTGCCTGCCTGTCTGTCAAATGTCTGTTAAAGATCATTCTGAAGGAGTTTTGTTGCCCTCTGGTGGTGTTTTTCTGCTGATGTCACCAGTTGTATCAGAGCTTCATTATGTTTTTGTCTCGGCAAGGCGAGAGACTATGTTTTGAGCCCCTGTCCGTCCGTCCGTGTGTCATTCTGTCTGTGTACAGCTAACCTCCGGCACCATTGGCTTGATTGCAGTGAAACTGTGCACACACACTCCCTGAATGCCACAGCAGAACCTCTGCCCCAAATTGTCCACATGGGCCTCGTATAGCGCCACCAGGAGGCCGATTTGTGCAAAACATTTTTTTTGACAGTACTCCTACAGATTTTATCCCAAAATCCCGCAAATTGGTACACAATATCTCTAGAGTCATTAAACAAAACTGGTCTTATCAGATTTTTTATTTTTCATTCTGATTGGCTAAAAATGTTTATCAAAGTTTGCAGGAGTGCTACGTTTTGAACAAAATGCCTCAAATCATGAACACCACATGCAATTTCCGTGAAATTTTGCACACACATTCCCACTAGGCCTAATCAGCCTCATGGTGGCGCTATAACAGGCCGATTAGTGTTTTTACCTATAACTGCACCGATATGTGTAAAACTCTCTAAAGGTCAAGGAAAAACCTTTGCCCTGCCCTTTTCACATCTGCCTTTTATTGCGCCACCAGGAGGCCGACTTATGTAAAACATTGTTTTTATATTACTCCTTCCCATTTTATCCAAATTTCACCCAAATCGGTACACATGATATCTATAGTCATGTGATTAAGACGGATCTGTTTGATTTTTCATATTTCATCCTGATTGGCTAAGATCTAAAGTTTGCAGTAGTGGCTTGTTTTGAACAAAATGCTGCAAATCATGAACGCAGTGTCCGATTGCGGTGAAACTTTGCACGCACATTCATACTTTATAGGAACAAATGCCACCCTTTTAAACATTGGCCTGTTATAGCGCCACCAGCAGGTCTGATTTTGCAAAACACATTTTTGGAACAAAATGCCTCAAATCATGAATGCAGTGTCTGATTGCCGTGCAAGGCCTAAGAAAAAATGGCACCCTTTTCACATTGCCCTGTTATAGCGCCACCAGGAGGCCACAATAACCTGACCTGGCAGAGACCTGTGCTCCGAGAAGCACTTTTTCTAGTTTAATAGTTCAGTTACATAGCTGCTCAGCTGCTAAAGCTGCTTTTTTCTCCACAAAATTTCAGGCTTCTGCTTCCAACCCTAAAAAACTCTTTGAAACTTTCTCCTCTCTCCTACAACCACCACCCCCTCCTCCCTCCTCGTCCCTCCTCCCCGACGATTTCGCCAACTTCTTTGACAAGAAGGTGAACGATATCCGATCCTCCTTCCCTCCTCCCCCGGCTGGTGCCCTACGCACTACCCACACCCGTCTGCCTGCCACCCCCCCCCCTCTCTACCTTCATCTACTCCTCTTCCCCCCCCATCCCCTCTCTATCCCACTTCTCTCCCCTCTCCCCTAACGAGGTCCTTCTCCTTGTTACCTCTAGTCGCCCCACCTCATGCTCTCTAGACCCGGTCCCATCCACTCTGTTGCAGTCTATTGCACCTGAACTTCTTCCCTTCTTAACCCACCTTATTAACACCTCTCTGACATCTGGCTACTTTCCCTCTACTTTCAAGACTGCCAGAGTCACCCCCCTCCTGAAGAAACCGACACTTGACCCCTCTGAGATCAAGAACTACAGACCGGTTTCCCTTCTATCCTTCCTATCTAAAACTCTCGAACGTGCTGTCTTTAAACAACTGTCCTCCTATCTCCACCAGAACAACCTCCTGGACTCCAACCAGTCTGGGTTCAAAGTGGGTCACTCGACAGAGACTGCCGTCCTGGCAGTGACAGAGTCGCTCCATGCCGCTAGAGCGAACTCTCTCTCCTCCGTTCTGATACTCCTGGACCTGTCTGCAGCGTTCGACACGGTGAACCATCAGATCCTCCTCTCCACCCTCGAGGGGATGGGTGTCTCAGGCTCTGCACTCTCCCTGTTTGCATCCTACCTGACGGGTCGCTCCTACCAGGTGATGCTGAGAGGGTCTGTGTCAGAACCACACAGGCTCACAACTGGGGTTCCCCAAGGCTCGGTTCTGGGTCCTCTTCTTTTCTCTCTCTACACTACATCTCTGGGTGCTGTCATCCACTCCCATGGCTTTTCCTACCACTGCTATGCCGATGACACCCAGCTAATCCTCTCATTCCCCCCCTCTGATACCCAGGTGGAGGCACGCATTGCTGCTTGTCTGGCTGACATCTCGGAGTGGATGTCGACAAACCACCTGAAGCTCAACCTGGACAAGACCGAGCTGATGTTCCTCCCGGGGAAGGGCTGTCCGCACCGAGACATGGCCATCACCATTGATAATGCTGTGGTGACCTCAACTCGGACTGCGAAGAATCTGGGTGTGACCCTGGACGATCAACTGACGTTCTCGGCAAACATCGCATCAGTGACAAGGTCCTGCAGATTCCTCCTCTACAACATCAGGAGGATTCGCCCCTTCCTCACGGAGAAGGCAGCCCAGGTGCTCATCCAGGCTCTCGTCATCTCCCGCCTGGACTACTGCAACTCCCTCCTTGCTGGTGCTCCGGCATCTGCAATCAGACCTCTGGAGCTTGTTCAGAAAGCTGCGGCTCGTCTGGTGTTCAACCGCCCCAAGTTCTCCCACACAACCATCCTTCTCCGTTCTCTACACTGGCTCCCCGTTGCGGCTCGCATCCAGTTCAAAACCCTGGTGCTAGCCTATAGGGCAGTGAAAGGAACAGCTCCTTCTTACCTCCG
>NC_137609.1:56563828-56568828 GCF_963280865.1 Gymnoscopelus braueri
ATAGTGTTAAGTATATTATACTGTCCCCAGGCTGCCCCCAATATACCTTTTAATATTATATTCTACATTATTGACAATAATGTTATCTTCACTAGTTATTGTCTCCGCCAGGCCGAAGGCATGGTGGAGAGTATGTTTTACCCCCCACGGTCACATGATTAACCTGCAAGACACAGATATGCACCAACGTTACATTTAATACTAGAAAGTACTGTTCCTGATTAATTCTGTCTTACCTATTTATATTACATATTGTGATGTCACGTGAAGCTTGACATCACAATATGTAATATAAATAGGTAAGACAGAATTAATCAGGAACAGTACTTTCTAGTGTGATACTATCAACAGTCATCCTTAGTGATCCCACACTGTTTCTTCAGGTACTTTCTAGTATTAAATGTAACGTTGGTGTATATCTGTGTCTTACAGGTTAATCATGTGACCTTGGCGTCCATGTGGTGACCTTCAGCAGAGTGGACTAAATCTACTTCATACAGTGAGTTAAAAACGCTGAGTCATGGCTTCTAGCTATGACTCAGCGTTTGACTCACTGTATGAGTTCCACAGTGAAGGTCCTGGATGGATGGAGTCATCAGGAGATAGCTGGTAATAGAGTGTCTGTAACTCAGGACAAGGGGCTTGAAGATGGAACCTCGATGGAGTCGACGCAGCAACGAGCCCTGAGAGCTGAAACGTATAACGGTGCCAACGAACGCTCTCCGTCCGAGATACAAGGCGTACGGTGCTCGGGACCTGGTGCCATACAACCTACGCGGCTCTATTAATACCAGCTATCTTCAACCGAGCGGCGGGAGACCCCACGCGGTACGTACCTGGATCACACCTGGCCAGTAGAAACTACACCTGGCCAGTAGAAACTACACCTGGCCAGTAGAAACTACACCTGGCCAGTAGAAATCACACCTGGCCAGTAGAAACTACACCTGGCCAGTAGAAACTACACCTGGCCAGTAGAAATCACACCTGGCCAGTAGAAACTACACCTGGCCAGTAGAAACTACACCTGGCCAGTAGAAATCACACCTGGCCAGTAGAAACTACACCTGGCCAGTAGAAACTACACCTGGCCAGTATAAACTACTCCTGGCCAGTATAAACTACTCCTGGCCAGTATAAACTACACCTGGCCAGTAAAAACTACACCTGGCCATTATAAACTACACCTGGCCAGTAGAAACTAGGGCTGTGTCACCATTACAAAATCTAAGTTGACGATTAATTGTCACACAAATGATTGTGATTAACAATTTAATTGTTTGACGTTGAACACACGTGAATACACTTTTTATTGCTTCTAGGCTTCGTAAACAAAAGTTGCACAAAGCAGATATGACGAATAATATACATATTTTAATCACTTTTATACTTTCAAAAAATACATTAATAGTTGACTTAGCCGAGTGAAAATGGCCGATCTACAAGTGCGACAAAATATATAAAACATTTTTAACATGGTAGCGAATATGCAAAACATAATTGCGATTATCTCAAATAATTGCAATTATGTAATAATTGTGACAGTTCTAGTATAAACCCTAGGGTTTATACTCATGGTAACTGATGAGTGATAAGCCCTGGGGGTTATCAGACCACACGGTCAACCACTGGTCAAACGCTAAACAGGTGAACCAGACGTCTGTGGTTTATTTTCAAGCCAAATTCCAACCCTCAAAATTCTGCCTCCAGTGTTGTGGAGAAACTGGTGACCTGACAAAAGATGTGTCCATCTTGTGGACTTCACATAACGTCAAACAGCCAAAGTAAATCATTGCTGTTTGTTTATGAACAGAGTTGTTGTTCTTAAACAAAACAGTGATTATTTACATTTGGACTAGATGTTTATGTGAAGTCCACGAGATGGTCCCATATTTTCTGAAGGTCACCAATTTCACTGTAACACCACCATTGTAGGAGGGGAGGCACAAACAGAGTTTTGGAATCGGCGGCCATATTGGAAATAAATTGGGCCTCTTCCTCACTTCCCTTCACAGGCGTTACCAATGATGCTAATGAAGGCTCCGTTCCAAACGGCCTCTTACGTGTGTGTGTAACTCTGAGTGTATAAATGGAAACAAATTACGGGTTCATTTGGTTCCATTTGTACACTCTCAGACTTATGGGGGTCTTTGAAATGAAAAAGACTTGAGAGCCACTGTGCTACCCTTAACGGAACAGAGCCTGCATTAGTATCATTGGTAACGTGAAGGAAGTAAGGAAGAGGCCCAATCCTTGGCCAAATGCATATTAATGTGGGGGTCCTTGATTTGAAAACTTTTGAGAGCCACTGTCTTTAGTTGTTTCTGAAACTGGATTAAATGCTAAGCATTGTATATGTACTTGAACATGGTGTTTGATACAGGAATAGTGGAACCTCTTTGTTAAATTGGCTGTTTTTTTCCCCCTCAAATGCCAGCCATTAAAAAAAAAGTGTTTTTATCATGTTCAAAGCCAAACAAACACAATTAAAGGGATATTTCACTTTAAAAACATTTTTGTTTAATTTTATCGTCTTCTCAGGCTTTTGTTAGCCTCCAGACAGTTTATAAGTTGCTATATTCAGTATAAAAGTAATTGAAAAAACACGGTCTCCTCACGTATTGTACGTACTTAAGTACAGTACTTGAGTAAATGTACTTAGTTACTTTACACCACTACCTGTAGGCCCTGCACAACTCAACGTTTTGTTTTTCTTCTGTTTTTGTGTCTTGACAGAACTAGTCAGGGCTGTTAACAAAAAAAGGGGGACACGGCTGACAAAAGCGCCAAATTTTTTCTACATGCTCTCCATCACCATAAGTTTCATTTTGGACGGGGAGCCACGTCATCAAGATGGCAGAAGGCGGCCATCTTGGATTTCAAAGATGGCCACCATGTAATATCTATAAGTGCCAATATCTCGGCTTCAAAGCCACTTAGAAGGTCAATCTTGGTGTCAAAATATACATTTTCTGGGTCAAGGAATGCAATAAAGCTATTGAGAATTCCACTAGATGTTTATTTGTGCCACGATCAAATAAATATGGTCATTCTAGCAACATATTTACATAATTTTCAACTCGGTTAGCAGTCAGACACAGAAAATGGAGCATGGAGCATGAAGTGAATTGACATTCAAATTATCTGTCACATTGACAACTGCAAAGCTCTGTGCAATTCCAGTGTGCCTTCTTGCATGAGCACCTTGCACCACAACCACGTTTACAACCGCACTTGACCAGTTCATTGCAGGCTTTTGACGCCATCGGTAGAATGCTCCACAGGAAGCCAGACCTGGTTGTTGTCATCCAATGTCCATTCCCATCCTTCTGGACTGGGTGTCGGCTGCTGGGCCAGTTCAGACGTGGACCAGATCCCAGACTGGTAGGCAACTCGCTTCACGTGCTGCAACAGTGAATCTTGCGTTGGTGGAATGTGTTCCATCGCTTTGTTCTTCTGGCAGAACAACTCTCGCCGTGCTTCATTGACAGATTCCAAATCACTTGTCTTATCATACATGATGACTGTGAAACGCTCAAGAAGCTGAAAGTGTTGGGCATCTATGGTCACTGAAGTGTATGGATTTTCTGCCATGTAGTTGAAGGCCTGGGTGACCTCAGGGTAGGACTTCCATGCCACCCATGCTGACTTCTTTCCTTTCCCGCAGAATGCTGATGTTGTGTCACAGCCTGTGTAACAGTGGAAGATGGGAAGTGCTGTGGACTTGTCTTTGCCCAGAGCATGGCAGATGGTGTTTATATGAACATAGGTGTAGTTCTTGCCAGTGCCAAAAGCAACCCAGATGTCTGCAGCTGGATACTTGGTGAGCAGGGCATGGAACTTGCCGATGAGGATAACGACAACATCCGTATCCACAGTGCGTATCAAGCAGGTAGAACAGCCATGTTCCAGGGCATCAAGCAGGTGAATCAATATCCTGGTGTCGGCCTCTTCGTGGTAACATGGCAGCATGGAGTGGCTGGTGTCTGTGCCGACCACTGTGATGCCAGATGTGATGAAGACCAGCTTTCCCTCTGGCCAGGCGGTGGATGCAATCTTCCCAGAGAGAAAGGTAAAGAGTTCCTGCTTGTTTATAGGATCACTCAGGAAATCTGGCCAATTCCCCGGCAGCTTGTTCTGACCAGCCACCTTCTGTCGTATCCCTTTGCCTCGCTTCTCCCTTGTTGACTCTTTTATGCTGCTGGTGATGTAAGTATCCCAGACCACATCAACTCTTTTGGAGATCTACAAAGCCCAATCCATTGTGTGCAAGAGATGAGATTGGCAAGGGGCAGGCAATAATCTAAACTGTGTAAGGCAAGGGGTCGAAAACCAAAGGGGCAGTCAGAGAAGGCAGAGGTACCGGCAAGGGCTGGGCAAAAACGTAGTATAGAAAACAGAACAGAGATCAGTTAGGGCAAACAACTTGATTTTGAACAATGCTTGAGAGCTTGGGTAAACACAAGTCAATCTGGCAAGAGACTGGAGAGAGACTGAGGCTTAAGTACTGTAGGCATGATCGCAGGTGAGTGAATGCAGGTGATCACACTGGCAGGAACCAGATCCAGACACACCCACACCCTAGGGACTAACAGGACTCAGGTGGAGATAACTAATAATCACAGGGAGGAGAGACAAGGCAGGTAAACAGTAACTAGGCAGACAGGAAACAATAGGAACGATACTACAAAATAGATAGGAAAAATAGGAAATAACAAGAGTCAGATCTGTCAAAGTTTAATAAACACACACACACACACACACACACACACACACACACACACACACACACACACACACACACACACACACACACACACACACACACACACACACACACACAGAGATGTTGTGCATAATCTAGACGAAGCATGCATAATTGTGTACATATATTGCCAGAATTTACCAAATTATCTAATATTGGCTGAATTAGTCACTTATTGATATTCCCTATAGTTTTATTGCATTCCTTGTCCCAGAAAATGTATATTTTGACACCA